>NC_081409.1:800611105-800918293 GCF_030272615.1 Cryptomeria japonica
ATTGACATTTCCAAAAAAAATTGAAAAATCAAAGTCGCAGCTAAATCTGTTGATCACGATCAACAATATGTAATTGTGAAAAATTTTGTGTTATTGGCGTGCGGTTTTGGAGCCAGTTTAGTCATAGCCATAAAGAAAATGTAGGCACCTAAAATTGTACCATTTTCGTGTTACTAATCTTTGATTTTTAGCATGTGGCAATCATGGACTGAGAATCCATCATTGAATTTACTAACAAATTTATTGTAGGGTCCTGCTGTTTTTATCATTTTATTTGCTTTCATGTTTTCAAGTGTCTGTTAGCATAGAAAACACTTTGTTTCTTAAAGGGAATTAATCTTGTTTATTGTTTTTTGTGCAAAACAACACTTGTGTTTAGGTTAAAACCCAAAGTGTTGTGAAGGTATCCTCTCTCCCCATCTCCCAAGAGCTTGGGTACAAGAGAAATTAAATTATCTTCCTTGTGTTTAGAGGGCTTGCATTTGGAGAAGTGATCACTCCAAGGGGAACAACCCAAAGTGGTTTATCCTTTGGGCTGCTATATAAAAGGTAAAGGTGAAAACTAGAGCCTATCTTGGGGGTATATGTCTTTGATATTAACTTGGGGTTGGACTAAGAGCCATACATAGTTGAATAAAGCCTTAAGTTGCTTTTTCAATGTGTGCACACACACAAGTCCCCCGAATAGCGACTAGACACCTTGTATTTAGAGGCCCAACCTTTTGATTGACCAAACATTGCATTGATTTTTGTGCAAGAGATACAGATTGCGCCCTAAAGTTATTTTCCATATGGCTCCCTTGAGATGAGATAGAAATCCCCACCTTAGCATAAGCTATACGTAGCTTCCTAGGGAGAGGGTGATTGGGTCATGCTTCTAATCTTGGAGCCCCCTAGTGGTCCTCTCTCACAAAGACAAGAATGCCCAACACTCCTTAAGGTGTTGTACATTTGAGTCGATGGAGATTTCAAGTGTGGGCTTGACTTCATCACAATGAGCCTTGTCCTTAGGCCGTAAAGACTATTTGAATTGTCCTTGATTGTGTTTAGACCAGTGGAAATTTGGGCTGAATTTGGCCTACAAACATAGACAATTATGTTAATCAGAGTCATTGAGTCAATAGCCAAACTATATTGATTGTTTTTTTAGTGTTTGATAAACTAATTTCATTGAAAAACTCTCAGATTTGATTGAAAATGTCAGTCACACAACTAGAAATTGATTTATGCAATTGTTGTTTAATTTTCACATCTACCAAAAACTATCACATAATGACACATCATCTTTCACATATCTGGTAGTGGATTTACATAATTTTTACTAATCTTTCACACATTTGTCAATTCAATTACACAATTTCCTATCAAGATCAAAAAATTCAAATCAAGTCACACCAACTGTTCAATTAGGGTCTAGAAAAAATTTTAGTTTTGTGATTGGCAAGTTCATTTAGGTCAATAGGTTCATCTAGGTTTTTACAACATTATTTTACTTTAAGGTCCTTTTAGATCAAATTCAATTTGCAAACATTAGTGTCCTTAGATAATTTTCATTATACAAATGAGCTATTCTCAAGGAAATTAGAAAACCATATCTTAGGATTAAACCTCTTTTATTGTCAAAGACACCAAGACCTCATCAAATCTTCAACCATTAAGTTCAACCTCTATGCTCATCAACCTACAATAGGGGGGAAAATTTTATCAAATTATCAATCAATCAACCATCATCCTATCTTCAGGTCAAGGTTTCTTTTTCCAATTTCATAGGTGAACATCCATAGGTTCATGCTCAACAAAATTCCTAGGAATCAAGCTCATAGGATTGCATATTTTCATCAAGACATTGTCAAAAATATCAAAAAAATAAAAAACATACACTAGTATTGTCATCTTTTAGTTGCACCATCATTCAAAAATGTCAAAATTCCAAAAGCATAGGTGCATTATAATCCAAAATTCCAAAAACATATTGTTTTCCTTTACATTCATCAATGTAACCCTAGGAGTCTTTCATGGCCTATACATTATCAAAGAGTAAGAGAAATCAAATATGTTAAGATGCCTCTTTCAAGCATGAACAAAATCATCAACTAGAAATAGCTCATTCCAAAGTGATTATATCAATGCCTTATCTACCTCATGTGACTTTGCACAAAACAATAAATCCAATTCTGACACCTTTCAAGTTTTCCCCCAAGGTATATCCATAGTACAAATCTAAGCTAATCCCTTTTTTTATACAAATCCCTTGTACAATTTAGAAATCCTAGATCCAATGCTACCATATGCTCCATTCCTAGTCAAACCTACTTTAGAGATTTCCATTCAAAATCCATTCTTATCATGCCAATACATTGAATCCTTCTAATAATCTCCCATACATATCCAAACTCATACCCCATATCAAGAGGATGATTCACAAAGTCAAAAGAAATGATTCCTAACATAAATCAAGATCAAGATACCTTGACTCTCCAATCTCATCCAATATTTGATCAAGATCCCACCTGTCAAGATTCTTATCAAGATACCCTAATTTTTTGTATTCCACCCATGATGATCCCCTTCCATCTCAAGAGAAAAGTGTCCTTCCAAGTCCCATTCAACACTCACCTCCTAATCAAGATCATGATATTTCTTCCATCCCCTCCAATGATCCAATTCAAAATCAAGAGAAAAGTGTGAATTCCAACATGATCCTCCTCCATGTCAAGATCAAAGTCTCCCTTCATCCCCTTGTCCTAATTCCCCTCATGATCCTAATTCATCTCATCATCCCATTGCATCTACCCAAGTTGCTCGTGAACCGATTACATATCAAATAAGTTCCTCCACTTTCATTCGATCGGGTCTACTTCATGATCATGCCATTCCTTCCATATCATATCCTCCTCCAAATGGACTTGCATCTTGTTTTAAAAGCAACAAGTGTCTCATTGCTAAAATAGTTGTCAAAACATGTATTATCAAGGCAAAGGGTTAGGTATCTATGAACAAGGTATATTAAAACTCTTCATATAAAAGAAAATCCAAATCGTCATGGACTTGGCTACATAAATCACACTCAAGACATTAGTATCCTTGATAAATCCCACATCCCTCCATGTAAGTCCAAACAAGCACATTCTCCATCCTCCAAATCCATATTGGGTCCTCATAACCCAAAATCAAAGCCTTCATCCCTTCCATCCATCTTAAGTATTTTATCCCTTCATCAACTATTCAAATCACCCCTAGCTCACAATTCAGTTACCCTGTTGTAAATCAAGATCAACAAACACACACATCCTTGAGAACCTTCCAGCCATTCATATACATGAACCCATCCAAAAGACCTTCATATCATTCCTATCTATGCATGAATCCCATTCCCCTTGGAAGCAATTTAGATTCCAAGCATAAAATCAATAAGTACAAAAAATCATATACATCAAAAGATCAACATGTCCCATCTAAGGACATGTCAAATCAAAGAAAAATTTGATCCAAAAGAAAAAAGAAAAATCCAAAACTATGTGGATTCTAAGTCTCTTATAGAACCACAAAGGAAAGAAAAATAAAACATGTGGATTCCAAAGTTACTCATAAAAATATTGTATCCTAAAGAGAAATCAAAATTGGCATCCAAAAGTGTTATTCCAAAGGCTTCCTTCATTCATCCATCTAAACATCTCCCACCTTTCAAACCTATTTTAGGTCTCTATTCCCCGAAATCCACTATCTTAGATACTCTGGATCACCTTCTTCATCCATTTTGGGTCTCTATGTCTCGAAATCCACATCCACTCTTCCTTCAAAATCTCAAAATAAAAAATCCACTTGTCCTCCATCATTTTGCCACTCCTCAAGGTGTGTGCCAACATTGATCTTAACAACATTTTCATCCACCCATGCATAAATTTTCCAACATCCTATCTATTATCCAACAATTATTTTCCATCCTTTCATCTCTTCCTTCCAATCCTTTGCATAATCCTTTCCTTGTTCCATCTTAATCCATTTCATCTCCCTTTATCATCACCCTACCAACATAAAGCATACCTTCAATAGTCATGGTCTATTGTAACACATATTTCAAGTTTACCATCCAAAGAATGAGATTCTTGAGTCCTTCCACCATCTCTTATCATGCATCCATCATCTTCCAAAAAGTGAAAAATACAAAAGAAAACAAAAAATAAAAAATAAAAGAAAAAAAATCATCACCTTAATAAAAACATAGCAAAAAACCATCTCATAAGATTAAAAAAAAAAAAAAAAAATTGAAAAAAAAAGTAAAAGATAATTTTTCCGGTGGTGGTTAGTCGTGTGGAGGTCCCTCTCCCACGTATGTGGGGAGGATCACCTACGTTTCCCCTCCCTCTGTTGCAACGCGACCGCCTTTCCCCTCCACGCCATAGCTTGTTTTGCCAGCTTTCCTCCGTAGTCCAATTTGTGATTTTTGTGCCCAACTTAATCCCATTTTGGTGTTTGGGTTGTATATTGTATTTAAAGCAAAGTTTTCTTCGATTGTATTAATTTTTAGGGTTTTTTGTGCCCTCATTGGTTATATTTAAATGTTTTGATTTTAGGGCTGTGATTTGAATTTGGTTTCTAATTTATTAGTGTTGTAGCTTATTTGGTTAATTTATTTCTAAGATTTCCTATGACAGTATGTACATTCAATAATAAATATATTATGATAATCACTTCATTGTGATACCTTGGAGTTATTTTCATTATGACATTATAACAAGATTATTAAATGCTAGGGCTGGAATACTATCATTTTCATTGGAGCCATTCTATGTTTTGTTTACATATGAGCAAGTTGTAAATGTTTCTATAATTCGGGTTTTTGAGTGCCAGTGAAAGTTTAATTAGATTCTGGAAAGAATCATAATGTTTGCATTGTAAATCTTTATTTTATTTTGGGTTTAAAATGAATGTTGGATAACATAGTTAATTATATATAAATATTTTTAGTTGAAATCTTTATTTAAGTATATAATTAAAAAGGTATTAATATTATTTTATTTGTTTTGAGTGAAATTAATGAAATTTAATTATTTCTTATCAAATGTTTTGTCATGTTAATTAACCCAGTTGGGAGCCTAAATTGATGTTAGTAGTGGTAGGTCTAAAATCTATTTACCTATGTGATCCTAAGTGCACTTTTGTTGGGATGTTGATTATTAGGTGGTATGGACACAATGTTGTTTCAAGACTTGTTTGGATCATATTATGTTGTTCTATGTTATATTTATGTTCCTTAAATAGAGCCTTATATATAATTTAATAACAATTAATATTATTTAAATTGTTTCCTTATGTTTTTTTTTTATAAATGTATTCCTTAAGTCTATAATGTTAATATAAAGGATATTGGAATTGTTTCTTTATAGTCATAAATTAAATCAAACCCTTGACCAATAATGTTAAAAGTTTGAACCAATAGGTGTCAAGGTTTCCACTTTTCATGTTGTTTTGGCTTGTATGTCTTCTAGGGGCTCCAGAGGTTGGGTTATGATCTTAGGTCCCAATTGTCAGTTATAATAGGTTAAGGGTTTTGTATGGGCTTTATTTATGGATGTCTATGGTGTCTTATCAGTCTCTTGGTATTATGTCATTACTTTCCTTATGGGATTGAGCGTTGTTGTGTTCTTTGATGGAAGATGTTGTATTGGATTCTTTATAGATGAAATAATGTTTCAGATCTCTTTTGTGAAACTTAATGGAATCATACTATATTGTTCATTTGATGATGATTCATGTTTCACCTTATGCTTTGATTTGGGTTTGGGTGGGCATAGTGTCATAAGGGAGAGTGGCTCTCCATAGGGGTCGAGGTCCGAAGTGATTGCTAAGACAACCCCCTGGGAGAGTTGTCTTAACAAGTGTAACCTTAATTAATGTCTAGGGAGTTCGCTAGAATTTCACATTAATCAAGATAATGTAATGACCCACTCATGGCGCAGAGTGCTTGTTTAGGCTTGGGATGAGATTAGAAAGGCCTAGAATGGCAAGATCAACTGTCTTGTCCTCATGAAAGGTATGTTGGTTGCAAATGAGTCTTGTATGGGGGTCAAGGCTCGAGAGAGAGACTACCAAGACAACCCAAGATGGGGGCTAGGGTCTATGGATACCTACTAGGACAACCCATATCAAGCTATGTGATGACACTCTTCCATTGTGAGCACTAGTGTCCCACCCTTGTGTTGTTGCTCGTAAATCCTCTAGAGTTGTCCTTGTCATGTTATTTTTTATCTTTTTATTCCTTGCTTGTGGTTGATATCCTTGGATGTAAGTGGTGTCCTTGTGCTATTTTATCCCTTGCTTGTGTGAATGTAGGCCATATGTATATCTCCTAGCACAAGGAGTGGTCCTTTGGGGTCCACATGGTCGGGTGACAATTGCCTTCTTCCATCGAGGATTTTGGAATTGTTCATAAGTGGATTGGAATTGTTTCATTCTCTAGTTGCTTCTCTTAGATTTGGTCAACTTAGTAAATTAGGTGAAGATTCATTCATCCTTTATATTGTAGTTATGTTTATATCAAATGTAATTGTATTTTGGACATGCCTTCTAGGAAAATGATGTCACTATTATGTAATTATGGTGTAAATATAATGTGATTTAGGTGAGATATTTTGGTAGGAACCATGTTGATGGATGAGCATCCTCGGTCTATGAGCAATCTTGCATCAACCAAAAATATTTCCTTAGTTTTGTTCTTGTTCAGTTCTGGTAGTAGATTTCTGTGTTTCTTTCAGCGTGTTCTAGTAGCTAGATCTTTTTTATTATGGATCAAATTTTCAGTTTTGAGACTTGTTCTTGTGCATTATCCCAAATTTTCAGTTCATTTGGACTCTTTTTCAGAGAGTTATTCCTTCCAGAGTGTCTATTTCTTGGTTCTGGAGCAGTTTTGACCTTACTAGCTAGTTGGTGATTTCTTCTTGTGCGGAGCAATTTCTTGGCTTGCAGATCTATTTGGTGCCTTGATTGATGTTCTTAAGTCCTTAGCCAAGCAACCATTCAATCCACTCTTCTTGGTTGTTCTTTTCCAGAGGTTTTTCCTTTCATTCTTTGGGCCAACCTTTTTGCACATTTTATTTTCCTTTCTTGGCAAATGTAATTTATTTTGGCAGACCTGAATGTGTTCCAGAGGGTATATATATTATTTTATGTGATCCTTAGGAGGTAGTGGGAAGATTAGGGGTATCTAGTTTCTGGAATTGTAATTTGGATGCCTTTTGTAGTTTCAGATGGATTGTAATCTGGCATATAGTTTAAAATAGGGCATGTTAGTCTGCATGTAATTGGATGATTACCGGATGTTCTATGATGATAATAGGATGATGCAAAGATTTGATTTTGCATTTTATCTATGTGTTGTTGTTGCTTCCATTGAGTTAATCTTTCTACATGATTTGGTTTGTTCTCTTTGAGGACCCATCAGATCATGGTTGCACCAAGTGGTATCAGAGTTGGTTGCAAACTTTGAGGCATTCCTTTGGGTGAATAGATCACTAAGTGGAGGCAGGTTACGAGCGTGTTCGATAGATCGCTGAGTGTGAGGAAATCAAAAGTGGTAGTTAGATCATCAAATTGAGGTGGTTGCACTGGAGCAAAGGAGGAGATGCCACCAAGAAGGATGAACCCCCAGAGGGTAGAGTAGATGATGGAGGATTTCAAGAATGAGATGAGGAATGAGATCCAAAATGAATTGGCTAGTTTATGAAGGAATCGAGAGTCTAAGGATGAGTGCGAAGAGGATAGAGAAGAGCTTGAGGTTGAGGAAGTTGAAGCGCCGGAAGATGAAAGAGAAGAAATATTTTTGAGAGCAATGGCACAAGTGAGTAAAGTTCATAAAGTGGAGGTTTTGAACTTTTTTGGGACACTAAATTTGGAAGATCTGATTGATTGGATTAGAGAGTGTGAGGACTACTTTGATTTTGAGAATATTAAGGACCCATAGAGAGTTTGGTTGGCACAGACTAAGTTGAAAGGGTATGCTTCTTTATGGTGGAAGGAGTTGCAGAGAGATAGAGTTGAGAATGGTGAAATGAAGATCACCCGATGGAGGCAGATGGTAGCGAGATTGAAGGTTAAATTCATTCTGGGAGACTATGAGTTGGAGTTTTTCAAGAAGTTATAGAACTTGAAGTAGAGAAACATGAGTGTGAAAGAATACGCCGAGGAATTCTACAAGGTAATTATCAGATTTGGACATAGAGAGATGGATAGAGAGAAGGTGGCTAGGTACATAAATGGACTTGCACTTAACATTTAGGATGAGATGAGTATGCTAAAGATTTCTACAATCAAAGAGGCTTACCAATATGATTTGAAGGCGGAGAAGAAAGTGAAAAGAAGACAAAAAATAACCCTAGAGGAAAGGAGAGATATAAAGGGCAGATGAGTGGCAGTATATAGAAGCAGAATGTTGAAGAATAATCAAAACCTAAGTGGAATAAAGAACCAGATCAGAGGACATAGAGAAAAGGGAGTGACAAAGAATTTTTCGCAAAATGTTTTTAAGTGTGGAGAAACCAGACATAGATCTTTTGAGTGCAAACAAGGGATGACAAGAAACTGTGTGGCAAATGAAGATCAGGAATTTAGAGTTACCATTGAGAAGGTGTTGGAACAAGAACAGGGAGAATCTTTTATGTTCAGAAGAGTCATGATAGAGAAGAGCAGTGATACTGGACCTACTCAGAGGAAGAATCTTTTCCAGATTGTGTGTAAATTTGGGGGTAAGTGTTGTAAAGTTATTATGGATAGTGGAAGTACTGATAATTTGGCATCTGAGGAGATGGTAGAGAAGCTTGGATTGAAGAGGCTTAAGCACCCTTGTCCTTACCAGGTGAGTTGGTTGTAGGATGATCAAAAGTTAGAAGTAAAAGAGAGGTGTTTGGTGAATTTTAAAATTGGACCATTTAGTAATGAGGTCTTATGTTGTGTTTTGTCTTTGAGTGCTTGTCATGTTTTGTTGGGGAGACCTTGGCAGTTTGATAGAGGGGTATCTATGATTGTAGAAGAAACCTAATCACTATTGAGAAGGATGGGTAGAAGTTCACATTGGCTTCCTTGAGGGAAAAAGAGAAGGAAGTGAGGAATTTGAATCTTGAGAGAAGTTGCAGTACTGGGAAACAGGTTGCAAAGGTTACACCGATGGTGGCACAAATTTGCAGAAGGGTCTGATAGATAAGCCTGATAGTAAGAAGGAACCAGATGGTAGTAAGGTTACAATGGCAAACCAAATAAAATCTTGTGGCAGAAATAAATCAGAGTAGCAGAAGAATGAGAGCATTGGTCAGAGACAATGTATAGGTTTGAAGCAAGGGAAGAGAAATAAAGAGAATCAAGAGTTAGAGAATCCAGTTGAGGTTCCAGAGGAGGTAAGGAAGAGGTTTGTAGACAAACAAGATGTTTGGATAAGAAATGAGCATGAGATCTATATCCTGAATCCTTCTCAATGTTCATGAGTTGCCTCCCATAGAACATCTCTTTCTACCCGGGGTGTCTGATGGAGGAGCAATCCCGGTCTATGAGCAATCTTGCATCAACCAAAAATATTTCCTTAGTTTTGTTCTTGTTCAGTTTTGGTAGTAGATTTATGTGTTTCTTTCAGTGTGTTCTGATGGATGGTTCTTTTTCGTTGTGGATCATATTTTTGGTTTTTAGGCTTGTTCTTGTTCTTTATCCCAGATTTTCAGTTCATTTGGACTCTTTTCTGGAGAGTTATTCCTTCCAGAGTTTCTATTTCTTGGTTCTAGATTAGTTTTGAGCTTACCGACTAGTTGGTGATTTTTTCTCACGTGGAGCAATTTCTTGGCTTGTGGATCTATTTGATGCCTTGCTTGATGTTCTTGATTCCTTGGCCGACTTTTCGTTTGATCCACACTTCTTGTTTGTTCTTTTCTGGAGGATTTTCCTTTCATTCTTCGGGCCGACCTTTTTGCATGTTTTATTTTCCTTTCTTGGTAAATGTAATCTATTGTGGCCAACCCAGATGTGTTCAAGAGGGTATATATATTGTTTTATGTGATCCTTAGGAGACAGTGGGAAGATTAGGGGTATCTAGTTTTTGGAATTGTAATTCGGATGCCTCTTGGAGTTACAAATGGATTGTAATCTAACATATAATTTAAAATAGGGCATGTTAGCCTACATGTAACTGGATGATTACCGAATGTTCTATGATGACAATATGATGGTGCAGAGATCTGATTTTGCATTATCTATGTGTTTTTGTTGCTTCCATTGAGTTCCTCTTGTTGCATGATCTAGTTTGTTCTTTTTTAGAACCCACCGGATCATGGTTGCACCACATGCTAGTAAATTGAAACATTGATCTTATGTAATTTGAAATGCATATATGTTCATTGTTCATTATCTTGTATGTTGTAGGAACTTTTGAGTTTGGGTTAAAAAATGAATCTAGCCTTAGAAGTTAAGTGAATGCAATTTAGTTTCTTAATTTAGTAAAATTAAATGTGTATGGATTATCTAATTTTGTTATCTTTCTTGTTTATGTACAATGAATGGATCAAATGTTAACTTTGATTAGATTTAGCTTCCTTTATGTGTTATGGGTGGTTAAGTAACAACATTGGGGAACCTTAGAGGGTAGTTTAGAATTATTTCTTCCACTTGTGCAATTAAGCTTTTGAGTTGTATCTAGTTAGAAAATTGCATTAGGTTACACACTAAATGTTTTAAAAAAAGTATTTCACCTCTTATTTGAGTTGGATTAATTGGATCCTCTAGGATTCCTTGACAAGGTGTTACAATCTTGCACTCTACACTTGGGGGAAAGTTTCATTCATGCTATCCTATCTACCACATCCTCTTTTTTCCATCATCCTATCTACATCCGTATTTCATTTTCCACCTTTAATATTGACAAGGCTAGGGATCTCTAGAAGAATCATGCATCCTATCCATTTCACCTTATTCATGCCCCTCAGGCCATTTCCCTTATCTTATCTATTTTCTGCTTTCATCACCCATTATCAGTCTTGATCTTGTTTATCCTACCCATACCCTATCTCCATCCTATCTGAATCTATCTATTGATCTTTATCGATACTAAGGACATAAAATGAAAAACATGTTTTTATAACCCTCTTGACATGTCTATTCACTAGTACATTCGAGTCAAAATTTTGACAAAAAATCGTCAGAATTCCGACACAATTTCGTCGCACTACCGACAAAAAAATCTGTCGAAAACTTTGTGTCAGACGTTCCGACTATCCTTGTGGTTGTCACAATTCCGACATCACCTCCAACCTTTCTGATGACCACCATGGATGCTCATACCCCGAAAGAATACCATCGCGATCTCGGCCTATCGTCAGAATTCTGACTCCAAAGGGTAGAATTCCGATAGAGGAGTGTCGTCAGATGCACAGCATCCTCGTCGGACGTTCCATTAGTTGTCGTCAGAATTCTGACAGAGAGAGATGATGTGGGTGAAATGGCTTTGCCGTCGGTGAATGAAAGCATTAAATGAGTTCTGTTTTTAAAAATTGCATTAAACATTTTAATTTATTTGATTCAGTGTTATTTGCAAAAAATGATGATGTTTCCTTTCTCCAAGAATTGTCTAGGATCTTTCCGTCAGATAATATGTAACATCGAATGACTAAATTTTTTCTTTACAAATGTTTATTTAATTTAATTATTATTTGAGCATGAATTAAAATTTATATCTGTACGGAAGCAGAACATACAAGTTGAAGAGTCATGTGCAAGAAAATTTCCTAAAAGAAAGCAAGCAAACATTATCTTGAATGACATGGAAAAAAGCTCATCAACTGCTTAGAAGAAAGCAATTGGAGAATGGCAGAGGAAAGTGTTTAAGGGTGATAAATAGATAGATAGTATGCAATACAAACAAACAATGTCTGGAGTGTCTGATGTGATGTCTCTAATTTATGTCCGAAGGGACTAACTGGTTTTGGAGTTCCTGTGAAACTTGTTGGGCCACGCTTGGAGGAAATCAATGTGTTCATGCAAGAAGCACCTTTTTTCTATTATGAGAATGATACTTTTGCACCGAGGGATATTTGGAAGTCAATATCCAAAAATTTCTATAGTGTGGAACAAGAGTTGGCAGACTTGAAGTATAATTGTCAGCTTTCAGAAGACCAAGAGGTTATGTACACGATCTCCCAATAGAAGAGCGATTTCAAGAATTACCTCTCCCCCCCATGACTATTTAGGAAGCACTTCTTCAAACAAAGGACTATTGGCCTCCATGGGATCAAAGAAAAAAATTAAAGCATAGACTCTAGATGATGTGGTGGTGTCCTTCGTGAAGAACTCTACACTATAATTGAAAATTCATGAGGGAAACTACAAGATAGTAAAGAGAAATACAATCTTGAAAAGTGGGAAGAATGGATCTTGGTTTGGGTGGGGCCAAGTCAGGTGGCTCCTCTAGAGGTTGACGAGATAGAAATCATATTAGGATTTGAAAAAGATCACACTCGTGGAACTTCGCATGCAAGTGATTGATTGCAGTTTTTGGGTAATGCATTCCAATAAGATATAGTTGCATGCCATCAGGATAAAAGTCTTTAATCAAGACATTACCCATTTGGAATGCAACTATATCTATTTGGAATGCATTACCCAAACACCGCAATCGATCACTCACACATGAAGTTCCATGAGTGTGATCTTTTTCAAATCCTAATATGATTTCTATCTCGTCAACCTCTAGAGGAGCCACCTGACTTCGCCCCACCCAAACCAAGATCCATTCTTCCCACTTTTCAAGATTGTATTTCTCTTTACTATCTTGTAGTTTCTGTCGTGAATTTTCAATTATAGTGTAGAGTTCTTCACGAAGGACACCACCATATCGTCTAGATTCTATGCTTTAATTTTTTTCTTTTATCCCATGGAGGCCAATAGTCCTTTGTTTGAAGAAGTGCTTCCTGAATAGTCATGGGGGGGAGAGGTAATTTTTGAAATCGCTCTTCTATTGGGAGATTGTGTACATAACCTCTTGGTCTTCTGAAAGCTGACAATTATACTTCAAGTCCGCCAACTCTTGTTCCACACTATAGAAATTTTTGGATATTGACTTCCAAATATCCCTCAGTGCAAAAGTATCATTCTCATAATAGAAAAAAGGTGCTCCTTGCATGAACACATTGATTTCCTCCAAGCGTGGCCCAATAGGTTTCGCAGGAACTCCAAAACCAGTTAGTCCCTTCGGACAAAAATTAGAGACGTCACATCAGACACTCCAGACATTGTTTGTTTGTATTGCATACTATCTATCTATTTATCATACTTAAACACTTTCATCTGCCATTCTCCAATTGCTCTCTTCTAAGCAGCTAATGAGCTTGTTTCCATGTCATTCAAGATAATGCCTACTTGCTTTCTTTTAGGAAATTTGCTTGCACATGACTCTTCAACTTGTATGTTCTACTTCCATACAGATATAAATTTTAATTCATGCTCAGATAATAATTAAATAAAATAAGCATTGTAATGAAAAGATTTAGTCATTCGATATTACATATTATTTGATCGAAAGATCCTAGACAATTCTTGGAGAAAGGAAACATCATTGATAATCATTTTTTGCAAATAACACTGAATCAAATAAATTAAAAATGTTTCATGTAATTTTTAAAAGTAGAACTCATTCAATGCTTTCATGCACTGACGGCAAAGTCGTCTGACCCACACCATTATGCATAATAGAACAAATCAATATAATAGGCTATTATAAAGAATATATACAAAAATATGAAAGAACATGCAATTAACATTACAAACCCATAAACCATTAAATAGTGAAAATAGATATAAATTTGTAAATGTCTCCCTATAAACACCACAACCATAACAAAAACAAAAAAAATTCTTACCCGCAAAAACTTAGCTGGTGAGTTGCAAGTCTACAACATCTCTCAGATGATCAAACCGTTTCTTAATTTTGTTCATCTGGTAGTCAATGGATTTAGTTGCATGTTCAAGTTTTCTATTTGAAGCCTTCTGTTTCCCTATATTTGAGACATAATAAAATTCTTGTGAGTAGGAAATTGATTCAGGAGTTACGTGTGAAGAATTTGGCAAAGTAAATGATGACAATCAAACTCAAATTTTATTTGTCTTGATTAAAGACTTTTATCCTGATGGCATTAAATTAAAGTTCTTTCTCTATTTTTTGGTGATCTCTAGAGTAGAGGTTGCTTTGCATCAACCTGGGATACATTTAACTTGTGTTGTATCTGCGGAAATATGTATCCTAGGACAATGCAATGCAACCTATACTCCACCAATACCAGATAGAAGAGAAAGTACTTTAATTTAAAGCCATCATGATAAAATGCTTTCAAGACATATATTAGGTATAAAAGGAAGCCTACCCTATCATTTGAAGGGGTTTACCTACAATTCAAGTGATCTCTTAATTATAAAATCAATTCAATTCCAAGTGAACATGCAATCAAGCATTCATCAAGAATCGAAGGAGAAATCAAGTTAATAAAGATATCATCTTTTAAATTAAGAAATGGGCAGGAGATTAAGAATACAAACCTTCCATATTGCACACTTCAAGGTATATTAAAATCATTTTAAAGTGTATTCATTTAGGGACCTTTCATAAAATATTCTCAACTTACATATCATAAAAGGATCTTAAAATATTCATTGTTTATAATGATCAGAATTTGGTTGTTCCATGCACCTTCCTTTACTATTTTAAAAATATCATTGACCAAAATATTGTGCAGCAGTAGTATGGAGTGCATTTCATCTATTTTATGTCTAAATATTTCATCATACCACTTTCTTTTCAAAGGTGACTGATTGATCGCAGTGTTTGGGTAATGCATTCCAAATAGATCCAGTTGCATAAAATGATTTCAAGACATATATAAGGTATAAAAGGAAGCCTACCTTGTCATTTGAAGGGGTCTACCTACAATTCAAGTGATCACCATTAGCATTTGAATTCAAACAGTGTTCTCGCGTGTGACTGCATAGAATAAAGCAAATGGCATAAGAAACTCTCATCTACCTCGCAGCTATCATAGAATACCTCCCTGAGGAGATATTCTCATGTCCTTTCCTGCTTTATGTTGTCGATGAAATACATAAGCATCCTCACAATGCAGTCAATGCAACAAATAGATTTCCATTTCGATCAGTTTTATTTGCCAATGCACTCTCTACCTGTGCCAAAATGCGAGCTTTGGAATAGAGTATGGGCTTCCATCAAAGTAGAAGGTAAGGGCAATTAATATCAAATGCTTACGGTTGGAAATGCTCTGTTTGACATGTTTGGAAAATGTGGAAGTATAGACATGAAAGCGCATGAACTGTTTAGTGAGATGCATCAAAGAAACGCGATCTAATGGAATGCTATGATTGCAGGATATGCACAAGATGTGTTTGAAATGGATTTAGAAACTTTCAACCAAATGTGATTAGTGAGTATAGATGTTTTAGTGTACAACTGCCCAGGTACACATGCATGCAAAATATGTAAGCTTAGATAAGACACATGAACTATTTGACATAATGCCTCAAAGATCACCCAATATCCAATGACGGTTGGTAGAAAGAAAACATCAATTTTTTGATAATCTTAAATATTTCTTTATTCATCACTATAAATCTATTATGAATTTAGTCTCAATATTGCAGAAATTTATTCTATTATGAATGCAATATTTAGGGATGTAATCTTTATATATATTTTTAATTAGGAAAAGGTCCTAATAGAATCCCCAACTAATTAATCTAGAGAAAGATACCACTAAAGAAAGAAATTCAATCCTCACCACTATGGTCTTGAAGGCTTTTAAGACACTTGGATTCCTATTTTGGCCCACTTTTCCTTGACCCTATGTTAAGATAGTAAACTAGTTTGAGAGAATCTATTGGGTGGGAAATTGTGTATGGTTGCAATTATTTTCATGCATGGAAACTGGTTTAAAGTTTGGACCAATAGAGGATAAGTATTTCTTGAACCTTCAAGGACAAGTGTAGAGCACCGCATGGATGTTTCTCCATTATTGAACTCTTTTAATATGTAAGTAAATTATTTTTGGTTGATGACACAATAAGTGTGGTATTTGTCTTTTCGATATGTTGTGGATAATATTAATCAAATATGGAATTTTTTTGATGCTATATACACTATGTTTTGGATTGAATTTAGGTAAGCGAAGAGGTAATGGAAGAATAAAAGAGGTACACAAAGGAAGAAGAGTGAAATAGGTGGTTTGGATGGAGGTTACAAGTATATATGATAATTCGTATGGATAATTTGTTGTCTATAAAGAGGCAAATAAGCTATCACAACTTCAACCTCATCTACAGAAGCAAAAGGTACCTCTAATGGTTTCAAAATTTGTCAAAATAGTTATGATATACGAAATAATCAAGTGGATTATCCTTTAGGTAACTAATATTATCTTCAAACTATTTATTTTGATTTTCATCATATCCTTTCCATGTGTATTTCCCTTGGTTTTAGTCCCATTTTTTATTTATTTTATTCAAAACAAAATTTATAGATGCCTCTACTTGTCTCACCACTCATTAATTGTTTGGGATTTTCATTCCATTCACCAAGGTTGGCATCTATTCTAAGACTTTGTGTCATGGCCAAGCTAAATGATTTGCCTCTAGTTTCTCTCCAATCTAGTCACCTAGTAGCATGTGAAACCTATCTCTTCCTAATTATTATTCTCTCCATCTTGTTAATGACCATTTCATTAATGAATCCTTCCTCATAATTTTGGATAAGTGAGACAATGTTAGCTCAAGGAATCTTTTCAATCCTCTTTCAAGATTCTTTCCCAAGTAATAATCTTGCATATTGGAAAATAAATTACGCTTCTATTTTTCCAAGCTACTCTTCCTTATAATGCTTAGATTTATTCTAAAGTGCTCATTGTGACTCATGTTTACTACTCTTCCTATTAGTCTCATTCCAATATCTCCTACAAAAATATGGAATGATTACATTTATATTTTATTTGTGTCTCCTAAATATCCACAAAATTTGGAACAATAATACAATTTTTTAATAATATTTAATTGTAAAAGAAAGGATTAAAATGGAACTAAACACTCTAAATAAATTAATCAAGGTTAAAGGGATAAACTAGGATCCATCTTCTTACAGTCTAGGCCTTAGAATAGATTTTATTAACACTTCACCTTTTGCCCTTTTTTCAATTCAAGTTAGTTTAGGACAAAAAGCATCGCGAGATTGAAATATCAGATGATCATGTTCTAGCTATTCAAGCATTCGACAATTCAACATAAGTCCCCTTGTGATACTAGCAATCAAATCAACCAACTATGTTTATCCACACGTTGTGACCCGACATACCAGAACCTTTGAGTTGTCTCAAGTGATCCTTAAGCAAATCTCCAGCATTTGAGTAACTTTGTTCAAGAGAGGATAAGATACTTTTGGGTATTTTATTCTATGTTCGCATGTGCATAAAAAACACATCAACACCTCCCACTTGTCAATGGATAAGCTAAAGTTGCTCTATAATGAATGGTTTATAAGGCACACCACTTGATGAAGGTTTTGCAAATGTGGTGGCAAGTTGAATGGGTTTGATCTTGGGACAATCTACATGGTTAAACGTGCTTGGATTAGAGTAGTATTAGTATGGGTGACCTCCTAGGAATCCCTAATGCTTCACTGCTATGAGCATCACTTTGATGAAATGAGTACTAAGTGATCCATTCTTATTAGGGGTTCATGTAAACTACTCATGAGAATGGGTCAGCTTGACTCTAAAACTATGCAAGTGAATCTTGATATAAATATCATAGTATGAAAGTCTTGTGAAAACACTCATTCTTCTAGCATTGAAAGTTGTGAGAGAGTTATTAAGGGGATTCTCATGTGTATAGATTCAATGTATAAGTTCAAGATAGATTTTGAGGTGATATTTCTTTCCTTTTGGTACATCAATCTTTAAATTGGATGTTCTTTTGCCTTCATGGTAGGGAGTAAGTAATTTTTATGTGGGTTCCTTTTTTCATTCTTGGATTATTAAGGAAAACATAGTTTGTGAAGAGGAGGTTTTGCTTGTTATCTTATAAAAAAACTGGGTATTAGCTATTATAATAAATGATAGACAAAACAATGTCCTCTAAGGCTGTTGAAAAGAAATATCTATATGATGGATTCTCTTCCCAATTTATCTTCAAAGTTATTTAGTAAATATTTGGGAAACCAAAATAGGGTATGTTGATTTGCAAAGGAAGAACTAAATACAAAAATTCCCAAAAGAAGATGTGTTAGCTAATTATTTTTGTTCCTTTGGTATTTTGGAAGTTGAAATGTTTCTTATATCTCTTCAATCTCCCAACCTTGTTCCAACAACCATAAAATTTTATGATTGGGATGCAAGGGAGATTAGTGGATTTGATGGGTTGGCTTTGGCTAGATTCACCTAAGACAATTGATGATTTATTAGGCATTGTTGTCGTCGATGCATTGTTAAGGTTATTATGGTTGATTATCAAAGCTAGAGGGATTCAAATATAGAGGCGTGTTTAAGATAATTCTTATCATTGGTTGGTTAATAAAAATATGGTTTCAAGATTGATGCACAAACATATTAGAAGGGCACTTTTATGATGTATGTGAAATAATCACATTATTAAGCAAAATAATAGGTAATCTATAGGCAAGAATAATCCATATATAGATATTCTATATGAGGGACATGACTAAATCCACAAACTATAAGATTGACTAGGCTTTTCTCATTAGTGGAATCATATAATAGCTAGTGTGTATTGTTGCCTAGATGCATGAATTTGTAGTTTCCATACAACTAAGAAATGATAATGTTTCTAAGTACAAACCAAGTGGGAACTATGGACCCACTAATCTTATTTGTAACCACTCGCCATGACTATATTATGATAACTCTCTTATTGATAATATAGAGTATCTAATACATTTATTAAGACCCTGATTATGGTCATGGTAGACCACACAAAGAATGACTTCCATAGGAGGCTAAGATGGTGATCCATGAACAAGAGTTTGTTTCATGCAATCCTTAACATTAACTATCATTAAGGTGGAAGAATTTAGTGAACAACCTCTTATGCTACCTAGGTACCCTAATGTCATATTCTATTAGAATTAAACAAGTAGTTAGAGTTCATTCTATTTTTAAATCCAAGCATAGAGGGGGGACTATAATGATCCATCATCATTGAGTGTTTTTAATTAGATAAGAAGGGATTTTGAAAGGGCCATGATCCCTTGTGCAAAGAGAAAGATGAAGCATTAATCCCAACAAAACAACAAAACAAAACAACTCCAAAATAACAAAACAACAAGAGGTGGAATAACTAAAGCAAAAATGAACCATCCTAAAATCAGGGTGGTTTAAAAAATTGATCCAAAGCTCTTTGATTGAGCACAAAGGAAGGACCCTTCTCTCCAAATCCTATTTTCTTGAGACAATGAGGGACATAATATCATTAGAACCCAAAGCATTATATATCCTTGAACAATCCAAAGGGGAACTCCCTTGATTAGAATCAATATTTTGAATCTCCTGGGAAATAGGGAAAATTTCATCCTTATTTTTCTCCTTACAAGCATGACAAATAACCAAAGAGTACTCATACTCAAACTTCTGCACCCATTTTCCAAATTTAGAGATAGGTTAATCTGGGTAGGGAGAGCTTGATCGCCATTGAGTGAGGATGCCAAGAATATCTTTGATATAGATAAAAAAATGGGATTAGACCAGGGCTCAAGGACCCATCTACACAATAGCAATCATATGACAAGAGTAACCATTGCCATGAGATATGAAACTTAAAACAATGTGACAAAGATATTACTATGTATAGCTTGAGAGCATTTAGAATTATACCCTTATTTGATCCAAGGGGTTATATGGAGGAGAAGATAGTGAGAAAGTATGTTTATGTGACTAATTTAGAGATTTTTTTGGATAATTTTGCCAAAAAATCTCAATTTAGAGAAAGTGATTATTGTACTACCTTACTTTGTTTTGTCGTAGCTTGAAAAAAAAAGTCTAGTTTAGATTATTTTCCTATAAAGCAAAATTCTCTAACAATATTGTTATCAAATGCAAATATTTAGAAGCTATTCCATATGATATTCTTGATAAAACCATTTCTTTTATAGAATCTAGAAAGGTAAATATTTTAAGATTTGACTATGGAGATAGCCACCCAAGATCTAGAGGTCTAATGGAAAGCACAAAAAAATGAGAAGATCAATATGACACGAATAAACTATATTCCTATCAATGAATGCAAGTTTACAATATGAATGAATGAGATTATAAATAGAACACCTTGATTATATAGGTCAAGATGAGACATGTAGGATATCATAAGATTATGAAAGTATCTTAATCTTATGATATGAGACATAAAGTGATAAGTATCCTATGTATACCTTAAGTAAACTTAAATGATAAGGCATAAAAATGACCTAATAGTGGAAGTAGCTAGGTAATATCCCTATTACACCAACAATTATTGATACTTGTTCTTTGATTCATCTCATTGATATGGCTCAAATCGAAATAATTTATTTCATCAATCAAAACAAATATATTCAAAATTTTACTAAGCAATAAAACAAGTCTCGTGATCCTTACTTTCCTTAAACTAGCCCCTGCTTGCTAGCCCTTTACTCACAAGCATTACTCTCACAAAAAATACAAACTCATTTTTTTGTAAGTGATCCTTTGATCATCATCATTTTCATGCTCCGAGCACACTTACCTTTGCAAGTGCAAGTATCCCAAGCCTCGATCCAAAACTATAATCTACTATATTTGCAACAAGCTTTGCCACATCACTTCAAATTGCTCTTGTAAGAACACAATTGTAAACATGGATTGAGTTTCCTTCAATCCTAGCCCTTGTTAGTATTATTCAGTCTTAACCACCCAATTACCCATTTCTTCTATAAATATGCCTCATTTCCTTCATTATCACAATCCAAGTTTTTCATGCATCTAGATTATAGTCTACTTCATCAAGCATTGCCTCTCTTTGTTAGTCATCATCTTAACCATTTAGAAGCATATTAGTATAGTATATTATCATAGTTTAATATCCATATCATAGCATGTTAGCTTATTTATCATAGCATAATCATCATCATAGCTAGCTTTGTTATAATCTTATAGATCTTAGGTGCATCTTGCATATAGATCATTTTCATCCATTATCACTCATTCTTGGAGTTGTTAGTCCAAAGTCAGTTGCTCAATGATCTGAGAGAAACCATTGACTTGAGGAATCCTATGAGATAGAGAACAATGAGACACACTTTGAAAGATTAGCATGTTTAACTAGTTTAGCTTAGTTAGTCTTTATATCTAAAAGTTTCATTGTTATGTTAGTTTTTGTCCTTTTGATTAATCCACTGACACCACTATTTTGGCATACACTATCAATGGTATCAACAAGTGACTTAAGAACCATCATTACTCATATGTCACATGTTTCTAATCACAAGGATACAATACATCTATTTAGATATGTAGACATAACTTATGTGGATACCCTTGGTATTTAGATTTTAAACCACATTTCACTTCTAGAATCTTTTGACCATTCATATATTTCATACATCATTACCATTTTTTCTAGAAGCTATTGCAATAGTAAATTGTCGCAAAGCTAATAACATAAATATTATGAATACCATGTTACATAGTATGACATTATCATATAAGATTACTAAGGTAAGTAGAGTGACATGCAACCTATTTCAGCTAGCATAAAAATGGTGGAGGATCTCTTATGATACCATTATCTAAGCTTGTGTAAAAAATGTGGACTACTTGACAAAATGCTCAAGGAACTATATAAGAATGTAAGTGTTTGTTTTTGTTTTCGTAGAATCTCTCAAATAAACATAAGACTGTTAAGTAATCAAGCTAAGACTATGTCAAGTAATCAAGCTATTTAAATATATATTGTGTGTCATTCTTCAAGCTCCCATAACAATTTACTTATACCAAAAAGACACCATAATGATAGGTAGTTTGATTTAATATGCACTACTTGCATAAAAACAATGATATGAAGAAAATTTAAAATCAATTCTCCAGCAATACTTTCAATAAGAAGAATTAAATAAAGGGGTTATTTTGACTATTGAATTTTTAAGAAATAACATAGTAGAAGAGCAACCACTTATCACAAAAGAAAACACTAGCTTATCCAACATTCCCTTTTATAAATAGTATGCTTACCCTCTAAATAGAAAACCTAGAAAATAAGGAAATAATTCCTCTAGAATTTGGGTACAATAATGCAACAATGGAGAGGAATATTTTATGCTATAATGTAGAACAAGCTACTAACAAAAGCAGAACATTTACCATGGAAAACTTGTGGCCACAATAAGAAAACTCATTAAACCCTTTTTAACTTAAATAACAAAACTGTCCCAAATTCTATGTTCAGTACAATGTCAAGACCATTGAATTTACTCAGAGAGCATAGCATAGAGATTTCCAAGTTTAGAGTTTCACTGATTCTAGTCAGTCAATGTTCCCCTAGCTATGGAAACTCTTCAATATTTGCCCCACAATTCTGAAGCACCTTTTGTTAATCTGGATAGTGCCTCTGTCATTGATGATGTTGTATAGAGCATTCATGTCTACTAGGACAGTTGTCATAGGACTGAAAAATGAAGTGGAGCTAAAAGAAAGGGGAATCTAAATGGTATATGATAAATAGTACTTCTACAATATACACCATTCAAATAAGACATTCATTTTGTTTTTTTCTGTTATTCATGTTCACTTATCTTTATATAAGATCTTAAGTTGTATTCATACCTATTAAGGACAAGATGACTTCTTCCTCCGTCCATAGCTCTTATTGCTGTTGACGGAGGCCTGAGCGTCGCCGTTTACACAACCCATTTTGGGCTCCCTTGCGGTCATCCTCGCTGGTTATGTGCCAGCCCTTGGCACTTTGTGCCTGTGGCACTTCGTTCCCCTGTTCCCCATTGTGGCCATGTTTGTCACACCAATGATCTCCACAGGTTCGCTACAGAGGTGGGACGAATGAGAGGCAGGATTTTGTAAAGAGGCGGGATTTATGAAATGACTTGGTCTTTTTTTTTTTTTTTAAGTAATGCATGCGGTCGTCGGAATTTCGACCGTAATGTCATTTCCAATTCCTTCTCTGTCAAAACCAAATGTTGCATTATCGTCGGAATTCTGATGAAATTAGGCATTTTTTCAAAAAAAAATCAAGTTTGATCACAATATACCTTCTCCATTGAAAACCTCCATCGGAATTTTAGGCTAAATGTATTAGTGATTCTTGTGGACTCAATACCATTCAATGCACTATGTAAACACCTTACATTATCATACAAATCATTTAGATTGGATAAACATGTTATGCCATCATGAGATAGTCCTTGAAACCAAATGATCTCAGATTCCATAATAAGCTGCCTCCATCTTTCACCTATCCATTTTTGTTCCACCAGTTTTGTCATACATCTATAATGTTTTATGCATTGCTAGACATTGGAGTAGATAAATACATCTTGCTTGAGAATAAATCCTATCACATGTCTTTTACCTTAATAAGTGATTTAAACCTCTATCAAATTCCAAAAAAATAAATAAAAAATATCAAAATGCAAAAAAAAATCTCTAAAATTCAAAAAAATCAAACAATCTATCAAAATCCAAAAAAAAAAATCAAAACTCAAAAAATCCAAAAAATAAAAATCTTAGAAAACCCTAAAAATTAGAAAAATAATCAAAACACAAAAACAATCCATCAATCGGGATTCACAATAAATTATGCCAGGCAAAAACAAGTATTTGAGTGAATACAACCAGAACATCACACAAAATATTGAGCTTAACAAATCACGCATCAACATGCAAACCTATTAAGCTAGCCTACAACCTAACTAATCAATCACCTAATCAACATTATGAATCTTTATCAACTATTATTTGTCTTATATAGGATGTAATATACTTGAAATCAGACAAATCTGTCTTATACGGGATACTTCATTTTTGGAACTAGAGATCATGATCATCTTATTAGGAAAGACTTATCTTTGGCAAGAAGATAAATATGGTTGTTGACTTGTTTGGTCAAATGAGTCTTATCTTTTATTTGATTTATCTTTACATCAATGTTCATATACTACTCAAGGATATCCACAAGTGATTAGAGGAGTGAGGATGGATCATGATTTTTATCTTTGATTTATGTTTGTGGTTTGTTTTGACAATATTGATGGGGAAACTAAGATCCTTGTTTATGATTGGGGTTCCATTTGGCATAATCAAAACATCAAATGCAAGTCAAAGATTATCTAATACTTTCCTACATCAGGATTAACATGCTTTGTGGTTACTTCCTCACATATTTTGACAGGGATCTATTTTCACTAGTGTAAGTCAATGCATTCCTTGTTTGCAACGTGTCTATTAATGTAATGGGATAATCCTCACTTTGGTATTTTCATACCTTGATGCAATATATTCACTTGTCACATAATGAGGCTCAATTATGATAATACACCAATAAAAGCAATCAAAGAGTTTAAGACTATGGTATCATCTACCAAGATCAAACAAAGTTCAATCTTCAACTTTTATCTATCATCAACTAAAATTCTTCACTTCTTACTAGTCATTCTTCACTTTCATCATATTTCATTTGTCTTATACAACATGTGTCTTTCCTAAAACCAGATGATCATCTATCATTTGTCTTATACAAGATGTGCCCTTCCTAAAACCACATGATCATCTATCATTTGTCCTACACAGGATGTGTCTTTCCTAAAACCACAAGATAGACTTGATATCCAATCAATCCAATTAATCTAATAAATTTGATCAATCAATCAATTTGTGAATCACTCTAATTAGCTCTTATATCCAATAAAAATCATCCATGTCATCAACTAACCATTCTTCTATCTCTCATATAAAATTCTTCTTCTTTTGGATATCATTCATGCATTTAACACACAAACAATCTCTTGAGAGTGCTATTAGGAATTGCATGCAAAAAATATTAATTATATGTAGATAAATATTAAATAGAGGAATGAAAAACACAGAAATAATAAAAGTGAAGAGACAATTTTAACGTGGTTCACCCAAACTCAAGCTACGTCCACCAAACAAATAGTCCAATATTATTATCCAGTAAATCGAACAAATTACAACCAACAATCCCTTGCAACTCAATACCGTTGCAAAAATGCTACAAAATTATCAATAGAAAAAACCCCAACCCTTAGCCTTTTATCAAGTCTTATGTTGGTGAAGATGATAAAAGACCGGTGAGGTGGATTAGTTAATAAGCATGCAAATCAAACATGGAAGTATATGAAATCAAAGACATAATTTGAAATGCATGAAAACATGAATAATGAAAATGTATATACCTCACACAATCCTTTTACCTTCTCCTTCAGATGAAGGTTGATGAAGTGAAGGCACTCTTGGATGATGCTCCACTTGATGTGTTCCTCTTGCTTTCTTGATGTGGATGGGTCTCCAATGTTGTGCACAAATGGAATGGATTTGGAAGACAATGGAAATGAGATGATTAAGTATGGATGTAGGATGATTTCGACATGATAAGGATACTAAAATGATTTTTCTAGGCTCAAAAGGGCAGCATAAGATTACTGAACTTGGAGATGAAGAATGGAAGGATGGAGTCCTCAATTTATAGGAAGAGGAGAGGAAGAATGGATGGCTAGGATGGATTCAAGGTGAAGGGCTAGGATTTCTTATGAGCTCACACAAGGCCCAAGAGAGGGTGTGGAGACCAAGAGATATGCCTTAAAGGCATTTCTTGTCTCCACACTCCTCAAGGTACATTGGGAAGACTTCCCAAGGTACCTTGAGAAGAGCAAAGTGCATTGGGAAGACTTCCCAATGTGCCTTGAGAGGAGCAAGGGATGTGACATTCCTTGAAGAATGGGGAGGATAAATTTAAAATTCTCCAAAAAGGGATAATCATGGGGATTGGAGGAATAAGAAGGAATTAAAAATTCTTGGGAGAGGAGATTCCTAGAGGATTGTGAGATTTTGAAGATCTCACATTCACCTAGGAAAAGAGCATTAAAAGCTAGTGGTTGGATGGAAGGATCAAGGAGTTGACTTCATGGCTAATCATGATGATTAGCCATTAGCAACTCATTAGGAGAGGGATTAGAGGAAATGTTAGGTGGGATTAGGATTTGTAGGAGGATTTGACTAGGAGATAGAATGAGTGGAGGGAATTAAAAATTAGAAGAATAAGGCTAAGTGAGTTTAGGGAGTTTTTAGAAGAATTTATTAGGTTAATGATGGATTAAGAAGATGATTTGTAGGAATCATGTAGGTTAACTAATTAATTGAAATTAATTAGACAAGAAGAAGATTTGTGAGGATTTAATCTTTTAGAAGAATAAAGAAAGGGATTGATTTATTAAATAAATCAGTCACATACTATAGTGACAATATTAATTATATTTAATTAATATTGAGGAGAATTTGAATTAACATATTAATCAATTAATTATGTGAGGAATTAAAAGTAATTAAAAATAATTACTTTTAGGTGTCTATAGTCGGTTACAAAATTAGGGTTACAACATTTTAGCCAATAGAAAAATAACACCCGATGCCTTTATAAAATAATTAAAGTTGGCAGCACCCCTAAAAACCCCTACGGAGGCGCTGTCCCTCGACCCTACCTTGTACCACGACAAGGAGTGCGCTAGGGGTGCTACCCCTGGACCTCGCAAGGGACGCTACCCCTTGACCACATCTTGGGGTTGTTTCCCCCAAACTCTCATCGAATAATTAGGGGGGAAGTTGTGCTGATAAAAGTAGGGAAAATTGAACCTCTGAGTCTGATTAGGCTCCATATAACAACAAGTACATCCTATATCCATCCCTTGGCTTATTGGGGTAATTTTTTTTCTATTATTCTTTTGAAATAATGCTTAAAATCACATCATCTCAAAGAGGGGCAAATGTAGACACCTAAAATTGTACCATGCTTGTGAGTGCTAATTTTACTGATCTTTCCTCTTTAATTAATTAAATAATTTTATTAGTTAATTAATTCAATACCATTCTTCTAATCTAACTTCATTCTTCTGATTCAAATGGAAATGTTGAAATTTCTCTCTTTTCTCATAATTAAATAATTTTTAATTATTTAATTATCTAGTTTTTCTCCAATATTAATTAAATAATTTTATTATTTAACTAATTATTTCACCATAACCCTTCAATTACATAATCTTCATTATTTAATTAAATTCAATTTCTATCTTACCATAATTAAATAATTATTCTAAATTATTTAATTAGCTAATTATGTCCTTTTAATTAAATTAATTTCTTAATTTATTTAGATTCATTAATTCAAATTCAAATTATCTTCATTTTACAAGGTTCATTTCAATTTCATTTCAAATTTTGAAAATCCAAATTCAACCTAAATGTTAATTTCATTCAATTTCCTACAACACATGTTTAAAATCATAAGTGCCACTGACTCTTAGTTCCATTGCCACTAACTCTCATTGAATCATCAATCAACTTTTCTAACTAATCAATCAATTTTCCTAAGTATATAATCAAATCAATTATTTGATTAATCAATTCAATCTTTGAATCAATCAAATTAGTTGACAAATTAATCAATCCTTTTAACTCTCAATCAATTTAGTCTAACTGAATCATGCAATCAATTCCACGACATAACTATCTCCCATCAATCTGCCTCATGAAATCTCAACTATTGATCATCTTTATTCTCAAATTTATCTCAAGTGTCGAATCAAATTCTCAAAATCTATAAATTCAAGTTCAATATCAATTTTCAACAACCACTATCTTCATATTCTTGTGCCTTTATTTTGTAGGTTTTCATAAATTGCGATTATGAGAGCCATACTTTAACACAAGGAGAATAATGACAATAAAGGCTAGATACATGGAATTGGCAACGAAGTTTGATTTTCTTTGATTCATTTCATTTGATTGTTGATTTTTTTATGCATTCCTTTATTTTATTGCAATTGAAAATGTTGTGATAGAATTGGGTTTTGTGGCTGCCTAATTAGTCTATTGCATTTGCTTTCATTGAAATTTTCAAGTTCTTATAGAAACTACCACAAAAAATATAGCCCCCAAAAGGAAATAATTATCTAAGTCATATGCTTAGTAGATAAACATAAACATAAATAAAATCAAGCAATAAGTGCAATAAAACTAGTTTTAGGAGAAGGGTGTTCTAATCACTAGGATTACCCACCCCTTATAAACTAGGTCTTATCCTTATTCTATTGGCTCCCAACTATTGAGAATGACACTATTTCCCTTTTTAGGTATTTTCTATGGTTAGGAATCTTGCACATTCCCTTGTGTTTGAGCACTCCTCAACTGGGAGATAGAAAATTCCATATGAGAAAGCTTGCCTTGATCACTAGTGGGGAAGGGGCACCCATGTCTATAAGAGGACTCTAAAGAGTGGCTCATAGAAAATAACCATATACCCTAGTGATCATTTAGAGGGTTCTAACCAAAGGGTTTAGGGTTCCCTGATTGATTGTTGATGCGAAAATGTAGCCATTATGATTATAAATAATACAAAGGAAAACATGTATATGCTTAGGGAAAGAGAAGTAGTTGAATTGATTGTAAAATATTTAATGAGTGGGTGAAATCTAGTTGATGTAAAGGAAGCTCTTTTGAATCTATATAAGCCTATTTATAGATCTAGCTAAGTATAGAGAATGTTCATTATGATCTTAGTACATTTTTTTAATGTTTGAGATATCATATGAATTCAATAAAAATGTAACTTTTTGGTACATATTTGTGTTGACTATATTGCTGAATGAATTATTGTGATTTATTTTTTCTCATATTTTTTAAATAGATATTTTAGTGGTTTTTTAAACCTCTTTCATATCTCTAATGCATGCTCTTTAGATAATATGTTAGTATTCCAAATTATCTAAAAGCTAGACAATTGGTCTAACATGCACAAATGATCGTTGGTTAATATTTTGGTTCTATTACTATAACCCCTCATTGATCTAGGTGAGGTATCAAATATACAGAAGCTAACATGCACTAAGATCAATTTTTGTTCTAATTTTGCATAGTAGGATGCAATAGTTGGTTGATAATTATAGAAAGTGTGTGTGTGTGTGTGTGTATTATATCATGATTTTAATGAAGTTTTTTTTGAGCTATTGAGCCATCTATTTGAATGGTTGTAGTCTAGGGTGCACTAGAATTTGAGAAGATCACAATATGCATAGAATAAGCACTTTCCTATATCAAAACAATAATAGAAGATAGATTTGGTGTTAAAATTCACTATGGCCACACTTTTAAGATACATAATTAAAAGCTATACTTTGGGATTTGTAGTTACCACTTATTCCTCTTTTGATATGACAATATTTTTTTTACTCCATATAAGCCAAAATTTTACAAATCAATCATAGTATGGGTAAAGTTGTTTCTAATTTACAAGCACATTGATCCACTCAACATAAAGTAGGCTTAAACTATGTAGAAAAGGGGAGGTTCCAAGGGTGATGGTTCTTAATAAATAAAGCACAAATGGAAGATGAAAGTTTGAGAGAAAACATGTCAATAGAGATAGATTCAAAGGTAGGAGGTTGTGTTCAATGAAAGATAAGAATAAAGGAATAGGAGAAATGTTGCATACCATGAAAGGAGTGAAACAATAGAAGTGAGATTGGGGAAGTAGGGATCCATGTAGATATGAACATTGTTAGAGAAATTATTGTATGTAAAAGGATTTGATTGAAAGAGAAAGTTGTAATAACTTTCCAAAGATGAGATAGATATGTGTTGTTCCTAGATTGATAAATTTTAGAACATGTTCACATTGATGGGGAATAACCTAGTGAAATGTTGTAGCAATGGATACTTAGCTTAGCAATCAATCATTTTCAATATTTTATGAAAATCATCATCTCATTAGGGGAACAACTAATAAGGCTTATCTCCAGTCATAAGGTAGAGATGAGCACTATGATTAATTGTTCCCTTTTTATATCTGATTGGATATGATTTGGTATGATAATGCAAGAACTAGGTTAAACGGTATAAAATTGACAAGATTCAATATAAAAGATAGATACAAAATAAAAAACTAACACAAAAGTATAGATTTGAAAATGGGATATAGAAAGGAACACATCACTCAAATCTAGGTTTGAAAGTGCCAATATATGGCAGTAGTTGTTGTGGACCTAAAGGTTCTTTTATTAGCTAAAACTTTGGATTCTAGATCAAGATGCAATGTAAATCATTCCATTAAAATTTTAGTGAAAATATGTCAGACAATCACACTAATTGACATAGAACTAGAATTTTTTCTTATTAAAAGTTTGAAACTATATGTCTTAGTTTGATCTACACAAGTTTGTAACTTTCAGCTATCAAATCTATAACTTGCACATAGAGAGGTGGGAAATTTTTTGTGTTGTATAGGGACTTTCTTAAGTCAAACCCCATGTTGGTGTTTCCACCTCCACTACAATAATGTTGGATGAAAGAGAGCTTACCCTTGGTAGGGTAGAGGTTGAAAATCTCAAAGGAAATGCTTGAATTGACAAATGATATTTACTATGAAATTACTTACCTTTAATCCTCACACAAAGCTTGATGTTTCTTGCTAGGTGTTAATGCATGTCTTCATAATGAAGGAATACATAACTTAACCATGATTCCTAAACTTGAATGTTTGTTTGTAGGTTTTTCCTTGAAATAGCCTTGAAGATGATTAATTAAATGCTTAATTGGATATGATAGGAATGATAATTGTAGAGATAAAATAGGAGTTCAAATGAGGGAGGAAGTTGTATTCATAGATAACTTACACCTTTCAAGTTTAATTTATAAAGAAGGCTGACATTGGGGAGCACTTTCCTACTTCTAACAATCTAGACTGTTATGATTTAAACTTTGGGTCCAAAATGGCTAGACAATGGTGCTAGGTGCCATAGTCCGAGAGGTTTATGACACTAGGTTAAATAGTCTAAGAGGTCTATAATTCTAGAAACTATAGTCTTGGCATTTTGGGTTGATATCAAGGTTAGTGAGTAGAGGATTAATTTTAAGCTTCTAGACAATGACCACAAACTAAGCACAATCAAGCATGAATTAGGGGCATGATGCACAACCAACAAAGTGAGCCCAAAATGAGTGTGAAATTGTAAAGGTATAAAATTTATGGTACTATATTTAGCCTTCACTTAAGCAAGAATATGAACTTATGCTCATACTATCAGTAAAGTATAGGATATCATAAAAACACTTTCATCAAGACACTAAAGAGACAAGACAACACCAAGCCCCTAGAACTTAGGATCTTATCAATCTAAAATATCAAGATAAAAGGAGAAACATGATCGACATAGTTAACACATACAAATGGAGCATGCAAGAAAAAAAGAAGGGTATGGTATCATAGGGATAGTGAGGACCATAATATACTTACTAGGAGGAATAAGAGAAAAATGACATGACATTTAGGACTAGTGAGGAATGCTTACTAGGAGTCATGTTAGAGAAGGGAGAGTCAATCAGGTCTAACAAGGTGTGTTATGCTAGTTGAATCATGCTAAGGAAGATTACAAAGTAAAGCCTCTATTTGCTAGATAATCTAAAAATACAACTACAAAATGGGTGTTGTAGTGTGTGTAGGAAATAATGCTTCATACCCACATTAAATTAATCCATTTCCTACATAACCCATGAGAGAAAATCATGTATACAAGCTTACAAAATCACCATTATGCATTACAATGTGTCCAAGAATGAATTGAAACATCCCATTCCATGCTCCATAAATTAAATCCTCCAAAGGATTCAATACAATGACAACCAAAACCACTAGCCAACCTTAACCATTAAACATGTGTTTGCTTTTATAAACAAAAGCTTACACAAATACAACTAGTAGTAAAGTAAAACTATATACCACAAAACCATGTGACTAAAACTATGTGCTACCTAACCTTGACCCCACATTTAATATTGGGTACTAAGTTTTCTCTTTTCAAATATCTTTCCCCAAAATTAAATAATTATAATATAATACTACAATGTTAAAATACAACATCACAATGAACCTGAGAATATTCTTAAGGAATATATACATGTTACACATCCATGTGCAACACACATAATAATTTAAATATTATAATTATAAACATTATTATGTAAGGTGCACAACACCTATTTCCCAACAATTTGTGCCAAGCAAAAAATTGATATGTGATTGCCAAATGGGTGTTGTAATACCATCAAGCACATTATAGTGTGTGGTCAAAGTGTAAAAACCAATCTTGTGATGTATGCAGAAGGTGTAACATATAGTAGAGTGTATGCCCCCACGTTAAAGTCATTACATATACCTTACTATGAGAAATTTATTTAAGGTAGCATACATATATCCAAAAGACAAGAAAACCACAATAGTGAAATGCCACTAAACATAGGCAAATCAGAGGAAACATTTGGTCTCAAGACATGAAAGGGCACATAAAGGATCCACTATTTGGGGTTAGTATGGGCAATAGATAATTCATGTACATATCAATATGATTGTTTTTAATTTGACCTCATATCTAAAATGTAGTGGAACTAGAAAAAAATGAATGAAGAACACATAAGATGAACAAAGGGTCTTTTTTCGCTATCTTATTTTCTAACATCTATGCCCCCACTGATATTCAGGGTAAGCAGAGCTTATGGTCCCATATCTCTTGTATGCAAAGGATGGTCCCTTTCCACCCTTGGATTATGGCGAGGGGATTTCAACGCCATCCTGGAGTTGAGTGAGAAGAAGGGGGGTGTTATGCGGCTGGAACCTTCAACTTTCCTTTTTCGGGATAATATAGCTTCATTGCATCTGGTTAACATTAAGCCTAGTAATGGTCTGTTCACCTAGAACAATAGGAGGGTAGGGGAGTATTGGATTGTGGAAAGGTTGGATCATTTTCTGGTTTCTAGCTTTTGGATTGGTGGGGAGTGGTCCACAAGCTCTGAGATTCTTGACTGGAGAGGGTTTGACCACTGGCCCATCAAGATGGTCTCTTCTTCTACTCGAGTTGCTTGCTCCCCTTCATTCAAATTCCAACTTATGTGGCTTCGGGATCATGCTTTGTAGACTCTTATTGCAGAGTGGTGGAGGAAAGGGAGGCATGCCTTTGGCATGGCTATGTACACCTTTGCCAAGCAGCTGCAATCTATTAAGTTCTAGCTTAAATAGTGGAAGCGGCAGGGTTTCAGGAATATTTTCCATGCTAAGAAAGCTGCTCAAATAGTGTTGAATGGCATCACCAGTGATATCAGAGAGCATGGTCTGTCTAAGGCCTTTCTTAGGGAGGAAGATAGGGCTGTCAAGGCCTTAGAGGAATGGGAGCTTAGGGAGGAAATTTACTGGAAACAAAGAGCTCGTATTGATTGGCTTCAAGAGGGGGATAAGAACATTGCCTTCTTCTTCAACTCTGTGAAAGAAAGAAGACATGGAAATGCCATTCCTATTCTGGTTAATGATAGAGGTGAGCAACTTTTATCCTTGCAGGAGATCTCTAGGGAGGCTCTTCATTATTTTCAGTTCCTCTTCAGGGAGGATTCCCAGGGGGAATCGGTGGAGGAGAATTTAGTTCTCGATTGTATCCATTCTCTAGTTCTCAGGGAGATGAATGAGCAGCTTATGAGTCCCATCTTGCTAGAAGAATTAGAGAGGATTATTTTTCACATGAGAAAGTGAAAGGCTCCTGGTTGGGATGGTTTCCCGGTTGAATTCTTCCAAGAATTCTAGGATATTATCAAATTGGATTTATGGGAAGTGGTTCAGGAGTCCCAGAGGAATAAGCAGATGCTTCGGGCTCTGAATGCAACTTTCATTGCACTTATCCCCAAGTGTGATGGGGCTGACCGATTAGGATGATTCTGACCTATCTCTCTCTGCAATGTGATTTACAAGATCATCGCTAAGCTGATAGCGGATAGGTTGAAAAATTGTCTGGGGAAGGTTATTTCTGAGGAGAAGAGTGGGTTTGTGGAAGGGTGCCAAATCCTAGATAGGGTGGTCATCGCTACGGAGACCATTCACTCTATGGCAACTTCCAGGGAAAAAGCTATGTCTATTAAGCTGGACATGGCTAAGGCTTATGATAGAGTCCGTTGGTCCTTCCTCCAGAGGATTCTCAGGGTGTTTGGCTTTGTTGACAATTGGATTCAATGGGTTATGAGTTGTGTCATGTCTACCTCCTTCTCGGTGCTAATCAATGGAGATCATACTGAGCTATTTGGTGCTTCTAGGGGTCTTCGCCAGGGGGATCCCCTATTCCCTTACCTATTTATTCTTCTGGCTGAGGGTTTGGGGAGGTTGATTAAGCATAATGTGGGGCTGGGTTTTATTCAGGGATGGAGTTGGGGTAATGACATGCAGCCACAGTCTCACTTGCAGCTTGTTGATGACATAGCCCTGATGGGTCTTGCTCGAATTAGGGAGGCCACTAATCTGAGAAAGGTCTTGGATGTTTACCTTGCAGCTTTGGGCCAGCTAATCAATGAGGATAAATCTTCTATCATCTTCTTCAACACTCCTGGTCCTATTCAAAGGAGGATTGCTCTCATCTTGAGTATCCAAGTGGGCTGCTTGCCCTTGACTTATTTGGGTATCCCTATTTCTCCTGGTAAACCTCCTAGGGAATCTTGGCAGGGTATCTTGGATAAATTTTGTATGAAGGTTGATCACTGGACAAATAAATGGTTATCCTTTGTTGGGAGGGTTCATCTGATCTAGTCAGTGGTGTAGGGTCTTCCTATTTATCGATGTATGCTTCAAGTGGCTCCTAAGTGGTTCTTGAAGGGATTGGACTCTATGGCAAGGCAATTCTTATGGGCAGGCAATCTCTCCTCCTCCAAATGGAGTCTCATCAATTGGGATTTGGTGTGTAGTCAGAGGTAGTTAGGGGGGCTTGGTTTGAGGCAGGCTATTTTATTTTGGGAGGCTCTGACGGCTAAATTGTATTGGAGGTAGTGTACTGAGCAGGATTGGGGTTGGGCTAAGATTTTGGCCTACAAATATATGCACAGGATCCCAATGGAGGAAATTCCAAGATATCTGCTTGAGGGAAAAGGATCTTCGATTTGGAGTACTCTTAAGAAGGGGGCTTCTCTTATTAAGGTAGGGATTTTTTGGATTTGTAGAAGGGGGGAAGAGGTCCTATTCTAGAAAGATTCTTGGGATGGTTATCCCCCCATCCTGGACTAGTTCCCCAACCTTGGGAATCTTTGCCAAAGGTTATTAGAGGTAGGGTGGTCTAGGGTGAGTGACTTCAAGGTTGTGTATAGGTGTGGTCGGTTGGAAATGGAGCGGTGGAAGGTCCCTAATGAGTGGTTGATTACTGGGATGGAGGAAGAGTGTGCTGAGTTGCATGACATTCTGGCAAATAGACACTATAGTTCACTCAAGGGTAGGGATGCACTGGCCTGGTTTCAGAATCCTAAGGGAATCTTTATTGTTGCTAGTGGATACTGGGAACTATTGAATCGAAGACTTGAGGGAAGAGAGGTGCTCTGGTGGAAACAGGTGTGGAATAATTTTTCTTGGTCAAAGTGTAAATGCTTTGCTTGGACTTTGGCTTTGAACAGATGCCTAACTTGGGACAATATTCATAAGCGGGGATTCTTGGGGCCTTCCATTTGTGCCTTGTATGGTAATGGGGAGGAAGACTCCTCACACCTATTCTTTAGATGCCCCTTTTCTATGCTTATTTGGCACTATTTGTGGGGTGTCTGGAAGCATTCTTGTGTTCACGCAGATTCTCTGGTGGAGTTTTGGAGCAATTTGGGTAGACCCCCTATCCTCTCCTCCTTCCTCAGACTGTCTGGTAGATTGAGCCCATTTTCATTCTATGGCAGATTTGGCTTGAAAGGAACAGGAGGATCTTTCGTGAGGTCAGACTGTTGGTTCAGCAAGTGTGGAATAGAATCATTGTCATGATTTGAGAGACTGTGGAAGCTAAATGTGAGGTGTATTTTCCTCTGAATAGAGATGAGGTAGATATTGTGAGCAGGTTGGGATTGCAGGAATTGTCTCCTACCTCAGCTTGTGTCAGAAGAGGTAGACGCTCTTTGATGAAGGTCCAACAGGTGGGAAGATGGATGCCCCCTCAGGATGAGTTTATCAATATTAATACTGATGGTTCCTCTAGGGTTAACCCAGGCCCTGTAGGGTTTGGTGGTGTTGGTAGGGATAGTATGGGGGAGGTGGTCTTCTTCTTTTCGGTTCATAGAGGGTGACATTCTAATAATTTTATGGAGGGTTTTTCGATCCTCTATGCCTTGGAGCATGCTTGGGAGTGGGGTCGAAGGAAGGTTATTTGTGAATCAGATTCACAAATTGTTGTGAAATTGTCGACAGAACAGAAGTTGAGTGGGATTCATTGGCAGTTTGCAAAGATTGTTCATCAGATTCTCCATATCAGCTCATCAATGGAGCAGGTGTCTTTCATCCACATTCCTCATGAGTGGAATAGAGCAGCAGATTGTTTGGCTAAGTGGGCCTCGAAACATGGTAGTGATTGGAAAGTTGAAGGTTGGGAGCATCTCTCCTCGGATTACTATCAGGACTTGCAGCAGATTCTTGTTGAGGACATGGATGGGTAGGAATTTGGCTGATCTTAGGCTGGGCTTGTAGTTCTTTTCTGGGGTCCTAGGGCCTTGGCTCTCTTTGTAATTCTTGATTCTGATTTTCAATAAAAAATTTACCCCTTTATTTTGCAAACAAAGGGTGTTTTTGGGTCAGCATGGAAGAAACCAAAAAGATCTCAATGCTTTGCATCATCCCCAAAAGACAACACAAAAGCACATTTATGACATATATAAGAATGAAGATACAAATGGGGGAATATTATTACAAGGTTGGTCCCTTTGTATCCTTGTACCAATGGAGCAACAAGGGTCATCCTACAAGAGCTTAAAAATAAAAAGAAATGCCAAGAAACACATCATAGGAGACCACATTATAAGTAATAAAACACACAAAACAAAGCATCTACTGCACAAACAAGCTAGTCTAGAAAATCACTTGCCTCCCAATATTTCTCATCATCGTATAGATATGGGTGACAAGGTTCTAAAGGAGATTTAGCTAGTACGATAGATGGAGCTATGTCTAGTGCCAAAAATGAACCATTCTTTAATGATGGTTCACAATCTATTTCATTAGGAGACAAAAATAATTCTTTTGGAAACATTGAAGATAAATCGTCATTATCATTTTCAATAGTTTCAATGGTATCATCATCTAGATTGATCACAATAGGAGATTTTATAGGAAGAGAAGAAGAAGAATTTATTGGAATCAACAAATTCAACTTTTGATGAGGTTAGGAAAGTTAAGGCTCCTATCTATGTGTGTGTGATGGTAAGGGATGTTGAGAATGTGATATCAAATCAACATTTGACTAGTTAGGAGAAGGGTCACTTCTTGTATAAATCTCACGAGCCTTGACACATTGTCTTCAGTGACATTCTCTCACACAATGATTTTGTTGATTTTGACTCAAAGCTTCTATAGAAGGAGGTTGGTTATCACTCAACATTGATTCTGAGGAATAGAAGTAACCACTAAAGGTTGAGAGATAAGAGGTGTTGGACATTTACCTCTTTGTTCTTTATAGGTTTGTGGAGGTGGGACCATAACATATATAGGAGGAATGTTAAGAATAGGGAGGATTTATGGTCTAGGATGTGATTCACTCATTACCCGAGGGGCAGAAAGAACTATTTATATATGCATAGATGATGAAGGATCTTTACGGGTGGTAGTCAAAATAGATCCCGATGGATTACTTGAGGATAGGTTAGCTATTGTATTGGCTTTAAAAAATTTATATTTGAAAGGAATATGACATCTCATAAGATTTTAGTGGTTGAGGCTTTTTATGCCAAAAACATCAAGGGTAAAGCTTCCATGTTTAGCTAAGGGTTGAAAACTACTAATGTGTATGCTTCTAACTTGTCCTTTGAAGGAAAAATTAAAACACTTGTATAGTGGAAGGGACTCCCTTCATGGATTTGAGCCAAGGATGACCCAAGTTCACATGAAGGTCCAAGGTAGGAATAATGATCAAAAGAAGTGAAACATCTAAGCACTTAGAAACAACCTCAATGGAAAGGGTGATGGAACCTATGTTAGGACAAGTGAAATCATCATGGACCTTGAATAAGACTTTGGATTTATCATAGGTGTCTTGATATAATTCATGTGTTCAGATATTATTTTGTTAAAACATTCACCATGCACACAAGGTCAATAAGCACTCCAGGTGAGAGTTTGTTATTGATCTAGAGGTAATGTATAATGGACAATTAGGAGCATTTCTTAGGATATCACTTGGGGTAAAGGTTATATTAGATTCGTGTCTAGATTTAGGTTTCTCTTGATGTATCAAATTCACCATATTGGAAGCCTCATTTGATATGTCATCAACAATTATTTTTCTATCATCATCATACTCAACAAAATTAGTTGAATAGGAAGGTAAGGTATTGACACATGTTTGCAAGCTTTTATTAGGTGGTTCTATGAATCCATTCACTTTATCATTAAAACCATCCACCATGATAACATTAGAGTTGATGAGGTCTTGAATTTCATGTTTTAGGTGCATACATCTCTCCTTGTCATGGTTGGGTTAATGATGATATTGAAAAAATGATTTTGAGTTAAAAGGAGGTAATTTTTTTTGAGGTAGCCATTATTGTTAATAAATTGAAGCATAATGTTATGCAAGGACTCAGAAAGTGGTGCAAAGTTGAAACTCTTGAATGTTTTAGAGGAAAAGTGAGCTACAACTAACGCTGTTGTGGCTACAACTTGAGCGTCAATGTTGTTGGAAGAATGGTTATTGATTTTGATGATGGTTTTATTTTATTTTCAAAATCCTTGGTAAGTTTGGTGAGCATCTTTGGACTTATGACCTAGAGTCAAAGATGAAGAAAATTCAAATTGACTAACTTGAAGATGATAATCACGAAGTGTTGTGCATAAGTGTGTGAAAGATGGGTATTTTAAAAGATAAAATCCTTTCGCTAATATGCGATTATAAATTATCAATAAAAACTATTTAAATATTAGCATTAGGAAGAGAATAAGAAATTTGTTGATACAAATGTTGATATCTATGAATCAAATTCATCAAAATTTCTTTAGCACCTTGTTTGCAATGCAATTAATCGGTCAATGTAACTTGTGGCCGAGTACTTTTTTTAAAATGTTGCAAGACTTTATCCACCAATTGCTAAATTTAAGTGACAATTGAATTATTGGGAAATGAGCAAAACCATTCCAAAGTACTTCCTTTTAAGTGTCTAAGGAAAACTTTTATAGTATTTTTTTGTCAAAGAAGAAATCACTACATAAAGCAATAACTATTTTCACATGAGTATGGGGGTCACCTTTTCCATTGTATTTCTCAAAATGAGGGACATCAATATATTTTGGGAGTTGGGTTTGAAGGATTTTAATAGATAGGTGGATACTTGCAATATATGAAAGGATACTAAATTGAGATTGTGTTACGTTGGCCAATTGTTGTAATAATGAAACATTTTGGAACAAGTGGTTTGTAATAGCATTAGTGGGTGAATCGGTTTGTGAAAATTTAGATTGTTATGGAGGATTTGAAGGAACAATATGGTAGGCAGGTTTGAAGGAACAATAGAATTCCCCTCATTATGAGAGCATGAGGGGAATGCTATTCAATATTGTTAGGTAGGATAGGTCTTGGGTTAAGAGAAGATAAATCTCCAAGTCTCTTAGGCATGAATAAGTTAAACTCAACTCAGGCTCAACACCATTATAATTTAAACCATGAGAAGCCATATCTATAACTTTTTGTAGGAAAACTGGATTCACAACAATGGGTTATGAGAGTCATAAACAAGTACAAGCTCCAACAACACACAATTGCTCCTAGGAAACAAATAAGGAAAGCTAAAGGAAACATTATGAGAATTTCTTTATACTTGCAATGTCTTTAGTTAATTGACACAATGTATTGCAAGTAACCAATGATATGAAATGATAGCAATGATGCAATTAATTAAGCAAACGATTAAACTATGAGATATAACAATGATATAATAAATTAAAACAACCAATTAGACTCAACTTGAGCTCTCCACAACCGCTTCATACTTTAACTCTCTTTCCACAGCTTGTCCATCTCAGCTCTCAATTGTTTAGGACTTCACATACAGGTGCAACAATCCTCTTGAGCCCCTCAGACAACTCCACCTCTTCAACTTCCCCCCATGGTGGAAATGGGAACTAACGGTCATTGCCAGGTGTTTTGAATTCATGGAACTTGCAACTAAAAACTATTACAGGTTGCAAGGATGATAACAAACGTCGTGGAATTCGGCTTTATACCTTCCAATTTGATTTGCTTGAAAGTTTCTACAAAATCTGTAGACAAATCCATTTTGTGCATAGCTGCAATCATTGCAATCGATGAGATTACATTTTGACGAGGCATTATGTCAAACAGTTTACGTGCCATGTCTATAGTTCCACATTTTGCATACACGTCTAAGAGGGAGTTGGAACTACAACATTAGACAAAATTCATGACCAAATATATATTTTAAACTTTCCTTTTCTCCCTCCATTGTCATAGTTGAGCTTCTCCTAGTTGAATGAGAGATGTCAACCAAAAACCAAAATAAGTTAAAAATGATAGTGCTGATTATGTATTTTAAACTTTCTTTTTTTTTTTCTTTTATGATCATAGTCGAAATTCTCCTAGTTGAATGAGTTTCTTTTATGATCATAGTTGAACTTCTCCTAGTTGAATGAGAGATGCCAAACGAAAACCAAAATAAGTAACTGAATATGTATTTTAAACTTTCCTTTTCTTCCTCCATGGTCATAATCAAGCTTCTCCTAGTTGAATGAGAGATTCCAAACAAAGACCAAAAAAAGTAAAAAATGGTGGTGTCAATTGTTAACTCGCGCAAGTGCTCTTGCACCATATACAACTATGATAATTCCAATTATAGATATGTCAGGTAATCACTAATGCTAATACAAAAGAGAAAATAATAATACCAATCTCCAACTAGCGAAACTGTAATTTTAATCACTAAACACTCATATATATTAGATAAGCTAGGTGTAATCAAATGATAATGTTTGCAAATTAAAATTGAATATTGGAATAGTAAACATTAGGTTTTACCACGAAAAATTATGAATTTGGGGTTCAATTGCACTTGAAATGTATTGATTTATTTTTAAAAATTGTTGGAAATCTTTTACTCCTAATAAAATTTGAAAGAATTTTATGACTATAGAAGAATTAACACTATCTTGGATGCTGTACTAGGATTCCCTTTTCTCCTCCTAGAGGGCCTATTGGGGAACCTTTCAATGGCATGAGATGAACTTTGGTGGTTTGTTAGGATTAGTTGGGTCTCTAAATTAATTTTTGAATGAACTATCACTTTTAAAAATATAATAAAGAATAAATAATAAATAGCAAATGAGTGGTTAATATATGCATGAGAAATTGGATGTGATATGCTAGAATAGTTTTCCTCCCAAGTACTGAATCAATCACATAAGTACAATCAATATCCCCTCATGGGAGAGAAAGGAAGAGATGATGTATCCACCCTATAAGAGAGAAGCTCCAATGTTGAATATGAAGGCTCAAGGATGATGCTGATGAATATCTAAAAGAGGAAATCCACATTCATATCCTTAGGAAGGAACAAACCCAATGACCAAGGTATAAGAAACTCAATGAATGGAGATGGAAGGAAGAGTCTCATGAAGTGTGCCATGGAAGATTGTTCAACTGTCCACATGTTTGAATTAAAAGATGTCAAATCAAATGAAGAAAATCCAAACAACTGTGAAGATACATAATGAACAACTTTAAACAACACTACTAAAGATGAGATGAAAGTAGTGCTAAAGCTTCCATCAAAGAGGAATGAAATATCTTTGAGAATGACCCCAATGTTTGTAGTGTGTGATGTATCAAACAGTGTTGCAATTTCTGGCACTTGTAGTCATTCCACAAAGTAAAAATTGGAAGGGAACAATCAACTTGATGAATTGAACTAATCTTAATGAAGAAGTAGGAGGTGGAGGCGGAGGCACAATAGAAATCTTAGGAACCATGTGTTAGGAACCAGAAGGACAACTGAGAGGGGGGGGGGGGGGTGGGTGGTGAATCAGTTGTCAATTAATTTCAACCCAATTATAACTTAATACTTAATACCGGTAAACCAAACTTGATACCGGTTAATAGATTAGCAGTTATTAACAATACCGGTGAAACTTAATGCATGAAACAGAAAGAGAAACAACATCCACAACACATAACACAAATATTTTGAAGTGGAAACCCTGTAAGGGGAAAAACCATAGTGGGAAACCTTGCCCACAATCAGATGATACTACTACAGATAGTATGTGTATACAAATAGGGTATGCACATGCAGAAAGGCCAATCGCCTAGAGCACACTGCTCAAATGGGAGTCACAATGACTATAGTAGGATGGTTAAATCCTGGAATAATGTACTGCTCAAAGTAGCATCTCTAATGCTGGATTTAGTACCGGTTAAGCTTCGATAAATACCTTCAAACCTTCCTTGAACCTTCAAATGATGTCTGCTTGATTCACTCTATGTTCTGCTCATATAATTCCTCAATACCACAATACCATAACCATACCATATCATATCTCACAAATGAGATCTTACATATATACAAAACCTAAGACCAAATGTGTAGGTTGGCTCACTAAGAATATTGCAATTAAATCAATTACAAATAAGTCTTGATGCGATACAACATGTCAACTCAATATATTTACAACAATATCCAATCAATAAATCATCTCCATAATGTGTCGTGCAGATCTGGAATAGATAGCATATACCAGTCCATAACCTAGACCAATCTGCCGATAACAACAAATGTGTCAACTTGATTAGACCAATATAACCTACCAATGAGCATATACCGGTGACTGTGCATAAGTCACTGACCTTGCCGGTGAACATAATGTGTCGGTTCATCAGTAAACCAATATAACCATAGACCAATGTAGTTCTCCAGAACGATAAGTGTTGACATCAACGAAAAAAGCTAATGCAAGACATCCATAATACCAACAATCTCCCCCTTTGGCATTGATGGCAACACTAGATGGAAAAACATCTAAGTGCCAAGATAGAATGCCAAAAACAAAAAACCAACAATCTCCAGAATAGATCAATACCAGAAATCAAAATACAAAGAGTATATATCTCTCCCCAATGAATAGTGTTTTTCCATAGATATCTCTCCCCCTTTGACATCAAATGCCAAAGCAGTTAAAATAATCAATTAACCAACTACTCCCCCTAAGAAGTAGCTCTCCTCCATCAAAGCTAGAAAAAAAGATTTCTCTGTTAGTTTCTGTCGGTTTGATGCCAAACTTCAATCATCTAAGTCTCTGTCGATGAGGGTATTACCCCAAGCTGCTCTCTGAGATATTCAAAAGTTTCCTTAGGAAAAGGCTTTATAAAGATATCTGCAATCTGCTCTTTAGTGTTCACATAAACCAATTTTACTTCTTTTGCTTCAACATTCTCTTTCAGAAAATTATATTTGATAGAAACATGTTTAGTCTTAGAGTGAAATACCGTATTTTTTGATATATCAATTGTTGCTAAATTATCACAATAAATGAATATAGGTTCTTTGCATTTTACCTTTATGTCCTTCAACATTTTCTTAATCCATAATACCTGAGTACAATTAGTTGTTGCTGCACCATATTTTGATTCTATTGTTGATAATGTTGTACAACTCTGCTTCTTTCTTATCCATGAAATCAATTTGCTACCAAGAAACAATGCTCCGCCAGTGGTACTTTTTCTATCATCCACATCTCCTGCCCAATTTGCATCGGTGTATGCACATAAATCAAAATTTTCATCTTTAGGATACCATAAACCAAGATTTGTTGTGCCTTGTAGATACTGAAAAATCCTTTTTACTACTGATTCATGATTTTCTTTAGGATTACTTTGAAATCTTGAAACAATACATACTGCATTCATTATATCAGGTCTTGTTTGTGTCAAATATAGTAAACCTCCAATCATAGATTTGTATCTTATTGTATTAACAAGAGTTGAATCATCCTTCAATGCCAATTTATCAGTTGTAGTCATAGGAGTACTTACCGGTTTAGTGTTTTTCATCCCAAATTTCTTTAGTAGTTCCTTCAAGTATTTTGTTTGACATATGAATATACCTTTATCAGTTTGTGAAATCTGCAATCCTAAAAAGAATTTTATCTCCCCAATCATAGACATTTCAAATTCTTCCTGCATCTTGTTAGCAAAATCCTTACACAATCCATCTTCTACTCCAAAAATGATATCATCAACAAAAACTTCAATAACCAAGATGTCATCATTAGTCACTTTGTAATATAAGTTGTTGTCAGCATTACCTTTAGTGTAACTAAGGTTCAAAAGATATTTGTCCAATCTAGCATACTAAGCTCTAGGAGCTTGCTTCAATCCATACAAAGCTTTCCTTAATCTGCAAACCATATCTTTAACATTTGTCAATGAAAATCCATCAGGTTGTTCAATGTAAACTTCCTCTTCAAGATCACCATTCAGAAATCCACATTTTACATCCATCTGATATACTTTATAGTTCTTATGAGCTACAAATGCAAAAAATAATTTGACTACCTCAATTCTAGCTACTGGTACAAAGGTTTCATTATAATCAATTCCTTCTTTATGTGAATATCCTTTACAAACTAATATTGCTTTGTTTCTGATTACCTTACCATCTTCATTAAGTTTATTTCTGAATACCCTTTTAGTTCCAATTACATTTTTGTCTTTAGGTCGGGGAACCAATGTCCATGTATTATTCTTTTCAATTTGTTCTAATTCATCTTCCATTGCTTTTATCCAATGTTCATCTTGTCGTGCTTCAATAACAGATGTTGGTTCAATTTGAGAAAATTAACATACCACTTCATTTGCCAGTCTTCCTCTTGTCATAACACTTTGATACTTATTCTCAATTATATGATTTTTTTAGTGATTCAGTCTTACATACCTGGGTTTATTCACTTGTTGTCGTTCTTCAGTCACTATGGAATTCTTTGATGATGTCGGTGTGATTGGATCTACATTCTGTATCGGTGCACTCTGTATTGGTTCATTTATGATCATCTCAACTGTCGGTTCAGAATCTAGAGACCTTGAATTTCCTCTAAAGTGTTCATCTATCTTCACATTTGTACTTTCAATGATTTTTTGCAATCTTTTATTAAAACATCTATATGCCTCACTCTTAGATGAATAACCAAGAAATATTCCTTCATAACTTCTAGGATCAAACTTACCAGCATACTCATCTCTCCTAATATAGCATTTGCTTCCAAATATTCTAAAGTATTTAAGAGTAGGAGTATTACCAAACCATAGTTAATAAGGGGTCTTATCGGTTTCACCATTGATGTGAACTCTATTGAAAGTGTAAACCGTTGTATTCACTGCTTCTCTCTAGTACACATGAGGTAGATTTTCTTCTAATATCATGCTTCTAGCTGCTTCCAAAATAGTTTTGTTCTTCCTTTCCACAATTCCATTCTGCTGAGGTGTCTGAGGTGCTGATAGTTGTTTTTTGATTCCATTCACTTCACAGAATGTATGAAATTCCTTAGATGTAAATTCTCCTCCTTGATCGGATCTTAAACATTTGATTTTCTTACCGGTTTCATTCTCTACCAATGCTTTGTATAACTTGAATTTTCCAAAAGCTTTTGATTTCTCCTTGAGAAAAGTAACCCAACACATTCTAGAATAATCATCAATGATTAGCATAAAATATCTATCTCCCTTTGGACTTCTAGTTCTTGCTATACCACACAAGTAAGTATGAATTAAATCAAGAACATTATTGGATTTCTCAAAAATACTTTTAAAAGTTGTTCTAACTTGCTTTCCCATTTGACATTCCTTACATACCAGATTATGAGGTTTCGCAATCTTAGGTAGATCCCTTATTTCCTTAGTTGAATTGAGCTTTACAATGCAATCAAAATTCACATGACATAGTCTCTTGTGCCATAACCAACTTTCATCAATATGTGCAATTAAGCATGTCTTATCACTGTTATTCAAATGAAAGATATTACATTTAGTCTGATTACCGGATGCAATCTCCAATCCAGTTATGTTCAAGATTTTGCATTTACCATTCTTGAATTGTTACTGAAATCCCTTTTCAACTAATTGACCAACACTCAAAAGATTATGCTTCAAACCTTCAACATAATAAACATTATCAGTTTTGTGCTTACCATCAAAAGATATAGTGCCTCTTCCTTTGATCAAACAAGCTTTATCATTGCCAAATCTTACTAGACCTCCATTATATTCCTGAAAAGATAAGAATTTACTTTTATCACCAGTCATATGATATGAACATCCACTATCAATGATCCATTCATCCTTTTCTTCAATTTTAGCTGTCGGGGCCTACTCTACCAGTGGAATAGTAGGTGTCGGTTGATCTTTTGTTATTGCAACAAAGCCCATCCATTGTCTACCGATTCTTCATCAGAATCATCTGTAACTCCTTCATTAGCATAGTAACATGATTTATCTTTGTTCTTCTTAAATCTATATCTCTGATATTCAGGGTTAGGCTTATATGATCTTTTAGCTTCCTCTCTCAATCTTGTCTGTCTATCAGGACATCTAGATGCTATATGACCAACTTTATTGCAATTAAAACATGTAAATGGTGCTTTACCTTCATGCTTACTCCCAACTAGACCTTTATGCATTTTCCTTGCAAATAGTGCTTCAAGTTCTTCCAGTTCTTCATTTTCCCTTTTGATAACTTCAAGTTCTTTTGCATAAAGTGGTTTCCAATCAGATATGTCAGATGATGATGATACAAAAGATGAAGCTCTGAAGACTAAATCTGTCTTAATTGTAGCAACATGACCAAATTCCTCAAGCTCAAATGCTAAAAGTTTTCCAACCAAGGTATCTCTAGATACTCATGTATTAGGCATTGTTCTCAACTCATTAATAGTAGTTACTTTCATTTTGTATGCCGGTGGCAAAGCTCTTCAAACTTTAGAAACAATTTAATCTTCACTTAAGGAACCTCCACAACATTGTATTCCTAAAAAAATTTCATTAACTATTTCCATAAAAGTAGAAATTCTTTCATCTTCTTCCATTTTCAAGTTTTCATACTTGACCCGGTAACATTCCAATTTAGCAATTTTGACAGTGGTATCTCCTTCATTCAATGTTTCCAATTTATCCCAAATAGGTTCAGTAGTAGATCGGTTTGATAATCCCATAATTTTCTAATCTGATAATGCGCTCAGAAGTGCTTCCCTTGCTTTTCAATCATTCTCCAAGTCCTTAGCCAATGTAGGTGGATTAGGTTGATTCAGAATAGGACCAACATAGCCATTCTTTATAACTTCTCATATATCTCTTCCAATGCAATTCAGATGTGTCTCCATTCTGATCTTCCATATACCATAGTTGGTTCCATCAAGTTTAGGACTATTAGGCTTCTGAAAAATTTCGTTGCCTTAGGATCTCCTCAAGCTGTTAGGCTTCTGCAAAAAGAGGACTTAGCTCTTATACCAATTGTTAGGAACCAGAAGGACAACTGAGAGGAGGGGGGGGGGTCAATTAGTTGTCAATTAATTTCAACCCAATTATAACTTAATCAAACTTAATACTTAATATAGGTAAACCAAACTTGATGCCGGTTAATTGATTAGCAGTTATTAACAATACCGGTGAAACTTATTGCATGAAACTGAAAGAGAAACAACATCCACAACATATAACAAAAAGATTTTAACGTGGAAACCCTGTAAGGGGAAAAACCATGGTGGGAAACCTTACCCACAACTAGATGATACTATTGCAGATAGTATTTGTATACAAATGGGGTTTGCACATGCAGAAAGGCCAATTGCCTAGAGCACACTGCTCAGATGGGAGTCGCAATGACTACAGTAGGATGGTTAAATCCTAGAATAATGTACTACTCAAAGTAGAATCTCTAATGCTAGATTCAGTACCAGTTAAGCTCTGATAAACACCTTCAAACCTTCCTTGAACCTTCAAATGATGTCTGCTTGATTCACTCTATGTTCTGCTCATATAATTCCTCAATACCACAATACCATAACCATACCATATCATATCTCACAAATGAGATCTTACATATATACAAAACCTAAGACCAAATGTGTAGGTCGTCTCACTAAGAATATTACAATGAAATCAATTACAAATAAGTCTTGATGTGATACAACATGTCGGCTCAATACATTTACAACAATATCCAATCAATAAATCATCTCCATAACGTGTCGTGCGGATCTAGAATAGATAACGTATACCGGTCCATAACCTAGACCAATCTGTCGGTAACAACAAATGTGTCAACCCAATTTGACCAATAACCAAAATACCAAAACCAAGTATCCAAACCATATCTCTGACATAATGAAGTGATCTCCAGATGATAACAAGTCATCATTAGTGTCGGTGAACCATATAACCTACTGGTGAGCATATACTGGTAACTGTGCATAAGTCATTGACCTTGCTGGTGAACATAATGTGCTGGTTCATTAGTAAACCAATATAACCATAGACCAATGTAGTTCTCCAAAAGGATAAGTGTTGACATCAATGACAAAACTAATGCAACACATCCATAATACCGACACCATGGTGGATGATTAAAGCATACACGAGTTCAAGTGACCAAACCTCTTTGCATATTTTTGATCTACACTAGATGCATGAGAGTGAGGACTAGGTAATGGAATTACTATCTTAGTGGAGCAAAATGAGAGAACTCATTAAATCAAGATGCAGGATCAATAGTCCCAACTGAAATAATCTCTATATTGTGTAGGTCTTTGATAAATATTGAATAAGGTGTGAACTCCACTATGTTACCCTTCCCACTATAGTCATTTGATATATGGAAAGGAGATTGGAAGATGATGAAGGGACCCAAAGTACATCATGAAATGTGCCATAGTTAACCTCTATAAAACCATTTCCCATAACACTCATGTAACTGTTATTACCCATCAAGATGTGTGGAAAAGTGCAAGGCTTGTAAAAAGAGAATATACCCATATATGAAGCCATATTGTGAGAGGCTCTTGAATCAAGAATCCAACAATTGGACTAAGGATGTGTGGATGCAAAGAGAGAATTCTTCCATGACACATATCATGAATCACCTATAAGCATAAAACCTATCACAAATGGAGATCAAGAAAGAACAATTTACTCAACAACCTAAGAATTTTGTATTGAAGCACACACCATTATTTTATAATGAATGAATGAATTCTTATAAAAGACAGATGAAACTTTAGATTTAAACCATATAAAAAAAGATTAAATTAGCTGCTGTCATGTGTCAAAATCAAAATGAATGAGACAACTTAAGCTATTATTAACCTAATCTAACAAAAAGAAAAAGAACCTAAGTATAACTTAAGTGAACGGAGTAATAAGGACCTAATTGCTAATTAATTAGGTGAATATTTCTAATTACTTGAACAATTAATATCCTTTTAAAATAATTTTTTGAGATCTCAAAAACTCAAATCCATCTAGTTTGGAGTTATAATATAGGGCATGACCTCCAATAGGTTTTATGCCCATTTTTTCATGATTTTGTAGTGAAAATATCATAATGAATGAGATGACTTAAGCTATTATTAGCTTGGTCTAATAAAAGAGAGAAGTACCTAAGTTTAACTTAAGTGAATAGAGTAATAAGGACCTAACTGATAATTAATTAGGTGAATATTCCTAACTACTTCAACAATTAATATTCTCTCAGAAGGATTTTTTGAGATCTCAAAAAGTCAAAGCCATCTAGTTTGGAATTATAATAGAGGGTGTGATCTCCAATATGTTTTATGCCCATTTTTTCATGAATTTCATAGTGAAAAAGTATTCATTCAAAAGTAATAATTTTGGTGTCAAATTTGGTCATTTAGTCCTCTTTTAGAAAGTAGAAGCATGGGGTTTAGAAGGAAAGCTTAACAAGGAGTTCAAAACAAATAGGGAAAATATTAAGAAATGATCAACAACCTAGGAAATCATAAAGAAAATGTTAGGACATGAGGTGGGACAAACAAATAATTTAAAGCACCAATTAGGAAACATGACAATGGGTAGACAACATGGAGTTGACTAAATGACATGGCTACGAGACAACATAGGAGAGGGTAAAATAATATGGTTACGAGACACTATGGGCTAGAAAAAAATAATGAAATTTTGATATTTTATAACAAAAGACTAATATGATTGAAATGCTAAATAATCCATGATAAGGACATGCAAATAATATTGCCACATAAAGATCTTTTCTTAATTTTCTCTCTTTTATTAGTAGGTACAATTTTTCAAGATTATCAAAAGAGTTAACAGCCTTTCCCAATTTGAAAAGTCTCCATACAATGAGGATAGATTAACTCATATTAATTTTTGGTATATCATCAATAGAACACATTACTTACATGCATGCCAATATTAAGATAGATAATTTATTAAAAAAGTATTTAAATTAAATTTGATATATTTTAGTATTTATAAATTGCTTTATAATTAGTCATGTATGTTGAAGACTTTAATGCTACTCTTCTACTATCATGATGTACTAATTTTAAATTTGTTCAATTTAAAAATATATATTAATAGAGTTGAAGGTTCCATCAAATAATTCAATAAAATTACAAGTTAGAATGATTTTGAGATGGACTCTCCCATCCAAGAGATTTCAAAAAATTAATTTGATATTTGTAAGGTTGGATACTATAATATAATAATCTTATGAAATAAGTCATTTGTATTTCATCTCAAAATCAATACAAATATAATTAGTTTTTATTTTATAAACAAGATTATATATATATTACACATATAATTTTTAAATTTTTTTTTGATAAAAGTGGCAAAGCCACTAAATAATTATATTAATATATATGTAAAAGATTACAAAAGCCTGGTTCGGATGGACATACTGGCAGGAAAGAACCAGGCAAAGAAAACATCTGGTTGCAGCCCTTGACCAAAAACCCATATGAAGAAACCAATTGAATAACCCAATACATGATAACAGACCCAGCCCCACAATCACTAGCCCACAAATTTACAAATAAGAGCATAATATTATGCCTCAAAAACCATGAACATGGACATTCCTCCCAAGGTGCAGAAGAAGAAGGATCACATCATCAGACAAGGAGAAGCAAAACCAATCCATCCAATTGTCCAAGCTAGAGAAAATTCATAGAACACATCGAGAGCAACATTTAATATTTTTTTTTACCTTATATAATTTATCAATTGTTTCAATATTAAACAATTAATATATGTAACTATTCTTAAATCACATAAATTGTTTGATCTCCTAAATATTATTAAAAATATTCATTTAATTAAAAAATATTATGCATTGTTTTCATAATGTCCTAGTTATTAATGAATGAATAATGATATAAAATGTATTTTGTCTTAGTATTCATTCATATTTGATTCCAAAGTATCAAAATGTAACAACTATATTATAGAATTTATTAGTGAAATTAAAAAAATTAGTATTAGTGGCGAATCTTTCCTCTTTTAAAAGATGACAAAAATTTAGACTTGAATAAATTTTGGTCTATCCCTCTTGACGTGTATCACCCATGCCTTTTCCCCAAAATATTAAAAAATATATCGGGCCAAAAGTAATGTGCAAGAAAGATGGGCAAACATTTGGAATTATATTTTTGTTTTGACAAAAACATTGTAATCATATAATAGTTAATTAATTGATAAGCTTTTGTTGTGGAGTCACATGTTTAAAAAATTATGTTGAATACATTTATTTATTTAATTTTATTTTGTCTTTATTTACATTTAAATATGTTACAATAGGTCTATTTTAATCTATTAAAGATTAATTGAAATATTTGTATTAATTAATTATGTATATGTAGCGTCGTAAATTGTACGCACTTGCTAGGGTGGTACAATTTCACACCTAATTTAGCACCCGCCTTGGCGCATTTTGCATTTTGCATTGCGTTTCCCCTTTAGCACTTAATTAATTAAATTAATTAGGTCTAAGGTTCTATTTCATCATCTTCCACATCATAAAGTTGGGCCCTTTCATTAAAGTGTGCCCTTTTCATTTTATTCCTCCAATACATCATTTAATCAAAAACCCTAATTAGGTCCTATTTTGAACTTGGGGGCTTGATTTCGGGGGTCAAAACATTTTGAAATCAGCTGTAACTTCAGGATTCTCTCTAAAATCATCATATCCGACGGCCCTAAAAATTTGGTGAAAAGTTGTCAGGACCATGGCGCTCGGAGTGCACATGGTCCCGGACATTTTTCTCAAAATTTTAGGAGCGCGATCCAATCATAAAATAAAGATTAACCCCAAGAAATTGGCGGGAGATTCAATCTCTAGGTTGGCCAAAAGTTGAAATTAAGACCTAGGGTTTCATATATAAGAGCTCTCTTTCTTCATTTGAGAGGATCCAAATTTTTGGTTTCAAGGGCCTTCTATGTAGCGAAAGAGTAGATCTTTGAAGACTTCAACAACATTCAACATCCGTACATCAAGCATTCATCAATTTCATTCATCCATTTAGGGCTTTGAAGGCACTGAAGAGCAATAAGGGATCACCAACTAAAGATTGGCTTGTACCCCTCCCTTGGGGTTGGGTATGATTTCATGTTGTTTTCATGTCTTTGCATAAGCCTCAATATATCATTTGTATTCATGCTTTAGATCACTTTGCATCTTGATTTGGAGCATTTACATTATCATTTACAAGCAATTAGCGTTTACTTTCTAGGTTGCTCTAGTTTTCTTACTTGCATTTTAGGATCTTGCACACACACAAGGTCTGCACACACAATACTTTTACAATACAACTTGGCTATTTGTAGAGGTGGAAATCACCAAAGCAGGGGTTTGAGTAAGGCAAAACCCTATATAGCCACCCACCATACCTTTTCAGATATAAGTGCAGATTTCAGGATTCGGACGATGCCGCAAGTTGCAGATCCGATGGAAGCAGACCGAGACAAAACTTCACACCAAGTTTCAGAGCAAAAGACCACGACAGGGGCATGGGGCGCCCTGGTCCTGCTAGAACAGGGGTGCTGGGCACCCTGGTCCCTGGGACAGAGGCACTGGGCACCTTGGTCCTTCTGTCAGATAGCAACTTTCAGCATTTCTGACAGCTTTCCAGGTTGCAAAACAGCAGTTTCAGGAGTAGTTTCCGGAGCAGTATCAGGACAGTGGTGCCCGTGCCCCTGTCCCAAATATTTTCACTCAGATTTTGACTCTGGGTACGCATCTGCATTCTTGTCTTGTCCTCATGTTTACAGCTTTTCATTGTTTAAACTCAATTCTGCAATCTTGCTATTAGTTCATACTTGCACTTTGGGGTTAGGAATTGAACTTGCATTATTTTATCTTTCAATTACAACAAAGGAATAGAAATCCTAATAGGTAGCCCGTGGCTCTCTCTTCCACAAAAATAAGTAGCCAATTGTGTGATACCTCTAGGCTCTTTCGTATTCCACAATGTGTGTCAAAAGGTAGGATTAGGGCATGTTAACCTAGTCTCGCTTTTTCCCCTACACATTTTGGTGAACCCGATGTGAAACTATCATTGCTTCCTCTTTCATTGCATTTGTTAGATCTAGATCTAGATTTAGTGTGTTTCATTTAAGTTTCATTTTTCATTAAAAAAAAAAAAAAAGAGAAAAAAGAGAAAAAGAAAAAAAAATAGGGAAAAGAAAGAGTGTTTTTCTTTGCATTGTGTGTTTAAGTTTTATGCAAAATGTCAGATTTTTATTTACAAGATGTTCATATTTATGATGATGTATGGAATTATGTTGATTATGAGTTTAGCCAAGATGAATTAGATGAAGCTTTGGATGAGTTTTTGAACCCTAAAGATACCAAACCTTCATTTTACCAAATACTCATAAACCTTGTTACTATGCCATTTCGGTGTGATGAGAAAGATAAGTCGAATGATTCCTCTCAAGGGTACATTCCTATCAACTCTTCCTCTAAATCTAGTAACATGGTTGTTTTCAATAATCCCCTCTATGAAGAGATGTCTCCTTTTGAATCAAAATATAAACCTTTTAATAGCTATGATCATGCTTTGTTGGATGATGCTCTTGATGACTTTGTGGCTTTATCGAAATCTTTAAACAAGAAAAAGACTTCTAAATTAGTTAACATGATAAACCTGAATGAGCATAATAAACCTCTCTTTGAAGTCCAAGGTGCTTATCCTTCTCCCACTTTTCAAGTTCCTAAATCACCTCTCCTTGCTGTCCAAGGAGGGTATGGTCATGATTCCTTTCGTACTCTGAATAAACCTATCATCACTGTGCAAGGAAGAAAACCTATAAGTCCTTATAGTTATGCCAAGCAGTTAACTAGAGAGAGTTATCATGCGGTTGCCCATACTTATCATACTAGAAATAATAGGCAGCCTAATCCTCCTCTTGTTACTACGGTTTCTCTTCGTAATCCTCAACCCATTCTTCCGCAAGCTCCATGTATTTCACAAGTTATGGGTAAGGAATATGATCTCATAGAACAACTTAAAGTTACTCCTGCTAAGATATCCCTTTGGGATTTGATCCAAACTTCTTTCGCTCATCATGGAATGTTACAAGATGCCTTGAAAGATTTGAATGTTCCTCCACCTAATACATCTAGTAATATAGTGTCTTTGGTTAACTCTGTGATGAATCCTAAAGCTCAAATTGTGTTTACTCAAGATGAATTGCCTACTAGTGAAATTCAACATCAATATGATCCCTTGATGATTGTGGTTATCATAAATGACACTGCTATAAGACGAACACTGGTAGATAATGGCTCTGGCCTTAATGTGTGTAGCATTAATCTATTGCATAAGATGAATGTGGATACATCCCTTATTGAGCCTGACTCTTGTCCCATTCGAGGTTTTGATAATGTGGCTAAGTCTTCGTTAGGTATTATCACCTTACCCATCATAGTGGGACTTGTTACTTTGCCTACTCCTATCCATGTTATGTCGGGAAATTTAACATACAACTTGTTATTAGGGAGACCTTGGATTCATAGTATGCAAGCCGTCCCCTCTACATTGCATAGACAAGTTAAATTTATTTATAACAATAAGACATATACCTTGATAGGCGATACTAATTTTCAAGCTTGTTTGCAAACATCTACTTCCAAAGGGAGTTCTTCTGAACCCTCCTCTTCTAGTGATGACTCTTTACCTATGGATGAGTCATCACCCTCCGATGATCAAGATTCTTTGGATGAGTCTGAAGTTCTTGAAGAAGATTCTTCTCAACTTGAATCTACACATGAAAAGGCTTTTGATCCTGAGAAGGTTCTCGCAAAAGACGATTGGGGATCTCATGACTTTAATCCCACCTTTGTAGGTGAGTATAGGGTTCCTCCTAGAGAGTTTAAAGTTAAAAAGAAGGAAGAAATTAAAGATCAATCAACCTTGCCTGAACCTATGAACAACAATTTTGTGGCCGCTTCTCAAACTTCTTCTCCTCACACATCTAATTCTGAAGAATTTGATTCTTTGTCTTATGAAAAACCACCTCCTCTTTCTGAAATGGTTGATCGTTATGGTCATGGTTTTCATATTTTAGCTAAGTATGGGTATAATGGAAATGGTTGTGGCGCTCACGAACAAGGGATAAAGGTTCCTCTAGGGAATAATATATGTGATGAGACCTTTGGACTTGGTTATAATCCCTACAAGCACACTAAAGCTTCTAAGAGACCCTGTATTAGTGTAAATGTTATTTCTACATCTCTACCAATGAGACACCCTGAGTACATTGATGGGCATCCATCGTGTGCCTATGCTTTGGATGTCTTTCCTACCGATGATGCTTTAGCCAAATTCTTGGGAGCATATGACACTCTTCCTCGTTATCATCACAATAGGGGATTTCCTTATTGTTTGAACACTGAAGCTTATTTTGGAAAAGAGATTGATAATGATGAGATTGTGGAAGAATTCCCTCAGCTAAAGGATATTCCTCAACAAAGTAATCTTCTCATAAGTGACACCACTAATGTTAAGATGGATCCTTGCAATGAAGAAAAAGTTATTAAAATTGGAAATATGCAGATTTATTGCATGAATTCCCTGAGATCTTTGCTTGGACATACTCTGATATGCCTGGTATAGATCCTAAGATTGTTACTCATAATATTGTCTTAGTTCCTGATGCTAAGCCCGTGGAATAAAAGATTTGAAAAATGAATCCTAAGGTAGCTCTGCTTGTTAAGGCTGAGATTGAAAAACTATTGGAGGCTGGATTTATCCGCCCTATTGATTATTCCCTGTGGATTTCAAATATTGTTGCTGTGGCTAAACCGGATAATAAAATAAGAATGTGTACCGACTTTCGGGATTTAAATAAGGCTTCTTTAAAAGATGATTTCCCTCTCCCAAACATTGACATGATAGTTGATTCTACAGCAGGACATGCTTTATTATCCTTCATGGATGGTTTTTCAGGATACAATCAAATTTTCATTAATCCTCAAGATCAATTCAAAACTGCTTTCACCACTCCTTGGGGTACGTTTTGTTGGGTGATGATGCCATTTGGACTTAAAATGCCGGCGCAACTTATCAACGAGCGATGACCCTTATCTTTCATGATTATATGCATAAGATTTTAGAAGATTATGTTGATGATATTTTAGCCAAATCCATTCTTCGTATAGATCATATTAAAATCCTTCATCAAATATTTGAAAGAATTCGTAAATATCACATGCGCTTGAATCCCTGAAAATGTGTTTTTGGTGTGGATAGTGGAAAACTATTAGGATTCATAGTTTCGCATCATGGGATTGAGGTGGACACTAAGAAAATAGATGCTATTGTCAACATGCCACCTCCTAGAAATGTGTCTCAACTCAAAAGCTTACAAGGAAAGATTCAAGCTATTCGTAGGTTCATATCTCAACTTGCGGATTGTACTTTTCCTTTTACTCAACTTCTCAAAAAGAATATCACTTTTCAATGGAACAAAGATTGTCAGCAAGCATTTGAAGATTTAAAAGTATATTTGGCTAATCCTCCTATCCTTCAACCTGCCGAACCTTCCAAACCCTTTCTTCTTTATACAGCTGCTTCCTCTCATGCTCTCGCAACATTATTAGCACAACATGATAAAGATGGTAAGGAATGTCCGGTTTATTATATAAGTCGTACCTTACTCGATTATGAGACCCGATATTCTACAATAGAAAGACAATGCTTGGCCTTAGTGTTTGCGACTCAGAAATTGAGACATTATCTTTTAAATTCAGAAGTCCATGTCATGGTAAAGTTTGATCCTTTGAAGCATCTTTTCTCCAAAACTGATTTATCAGGATGCCTAGCTAAGTGGGTTATGATGTTAACTGAATTTGACCTTAAATTTGTTTCACAAAAAGCAATTAAAGGGCAAGTGTTGACCGATCACTTAGTTGAGGCCCCTTCACCTTTCTCCTTCCCTAACCCTGAGTCTTTTCCTAATGATTTCATTCTTTGTACAGAAAAAGATGAAACTTGGGAGTTATACTTTGATGGCTCTAAGTGTCGTACGAGATCGGGGGCAGGTGTTGTTCTAATTTCTCCTACAAAGAAATCCATTCCTTTATCTTATCGTCTCAATTTCCTATGTACCAATAACATTGCTGAGTATGAGGCTCTTATAGCAGGAATAAAAGAATCCTTGGCTCTGAATGTAAAGCACATACATATTTATGGAGATTCTCAATTGATTATAAGACAAGTAACAGGACTGTATCAAGCAAAACAAGACAAATTATCACAATATAAAGACCTTGCTATCTCTTTGTTACAAAAATTCGATTCTTATACCATGGAACCTATTCCTCGAAAAGATAATCGACATGCGGATGCAATGGCATGTGTGGCTTCTCTTGTATCTTTAGAGGACCCTGTGGTTGATCTTAAATTTGTTATTCACAACCTTATTTCTCCAGCTATTGTAGATGATTCTAGCTTGATGACATGTTGTGACTTTATAGACTCAGATGAATGGTATTCGCATATCGTAAGATACTTGACCAATGGTACCTTTCCTGATTCCGCCAATAGGAACACTAGGGCTAGAATCTACAAGCTGTCTGCTAGATATATCATTCTTTCTAGTGTTCTTTACCAAAGGGGTTATAATGGTCTTCTCCTTCCTTGTCTTAACAAATCAGAAATCCCTATTGCTCTTGAAGAGGCACATTCAGGTGCCTGTGGGGGGCATTTTGGAGGCAAATCCTTGGTTCAAAGATTGCTTCGTATGGGATACTATTGGCAAACTATGCAGAAGGATTCTTTTTCATTTGTTAAGAAATATCATCAATGTCAACAACACAATAATCTGATTCATGCTCCTGCCCAAGAACTTCATTCTCATGTAGCTTCTTGGCCTTTCTCTGCATGGGGGTTGGATCTCATCGGTAAAATCTCTCCTCCTTCATCTCAAGGACACACTTTCATTATAACCGCAACAGATTACTTTACAAAATGGGTAGAAGCTGTTCCCCTTCACTCTACTACTGCTAAAGTGATTTGTCAATTTCTTCTAGAAAACATTATTTCTCAATTCAGGATACCTTCCACTATAATCTCAGATAATGGGACATCATTTAAGAACAAGGATGTGAAGAAATTCCTCAAGAAATATCATATCAAACATCGATTTTCTACACCATACTATCCTCAATCAAATGGTCAAGCCGAATCATCCAATAAGATAATTGAACAAATTCTTCACAAAACTGTGAATAAGCATGGTAAGGATTGGAGTACTCAGCTAATCTACGCTCTTTGGGCCTACTAAACGAGTGTACGAATTGCTATAGGAACTACCCCTTATAATCTTGTTTATGGTACTGATGCTATCATGCCTTTAGAGTTAGAGATTCCATCACTTAGAGTTTCTCTCAAAGGTATAGTAGATGATGACTCTTATAGAGAACAAAGACTTCAACAGCTTGAGATGCTTGATGAACATCGTATAAACGCTCTTGAGCATATTCAAGCGTATCACAAAACTCTACAATGAAGCTATAATGATAAGGTTATTCAACGTTCCTTCTTAGTAGGTGACTTAGTTCTCTATGAGAATTAGTGCAATGTGAATACCTTACCTGAAGAAAAGGGAAAATTTAGTCCTAATTGGCTTGGACCGTATATTGTTATTGAAGATTATGGATCAGGTGCTTACAAAATAGCAGATGTAGACAGTACGCCTCTTAAAGAACCTATAAATGCTATGCACTTAGGTAGATACTATGCTTAATTCATCATTCCTTATCTTTCATTTCATCTATCTTCTTTTCAGTTCTTCAAAATTGGGTAATATGTTAGCATATCTTGGTTAGAGCAAATAGAATTAAATGATATTGTGTTTAATCTATATTTCTTTGTTCTTGACAAGCGTGTTTCTTTACTTTATAGTTTGTCTTGAATTCATTTATGTAAATTGCAAAAGATTTACATTTCCATTATGCTAGCGTATTATACAATGTCTTTATGTGTTAAGGAGAATCGTATCATGTTGTGTTTAAGTTTAAAATTAAATCACATTAGTTATATGATTCTTAGGCTTAACACATATTTCTTCTCTATCATCAATGTAGTACTTGATTAAATATTTTATTTTAATTAAGTCACACATGTGTCAATTTAATCATGGAGCATTGAGAGATCAATCACATGGAAATTAAATTCAGAACATACATGTACATCTACCAAATGTATTAACTTTAATCAAAATACACATTGTTTTAGGCATTAAAGATAACACGTTTGAGACAAAGAGAAGCATGTATATATATATATGTGGATCATGTTTTCATATACAAAAGTAGGTCACTATACATCCAAAATGTGACCTATCCTACATCATGAGATCATCTCCCATCCCTAGGGCTAGTGGCTGGAGAGTGACAACTAGACGCTCCCTCCTGATCTGGCCGTGAAGGTGGACCCATAGGTGTATAGCATGATATAGACCGTGAATGACTCCGAGAGGAACTCCTACGATCCCTATCCATAAGGATCACACGATACGAGGTAGCCTCAGCCTGAGCTGCTGCTAGGTCACACTGTGCCCGCTGAAGGTTCTCTGATAGAACTCTCTCTCTCTCCCTCCATATGTCCACCTGTACTCGAAATGGGGAAAACAAGTCCTCATGCTAACCCACATTCCCTTGAGGCCTATAAGCAACTTGTGAGGAACTAGGGATCTGTGCCATCATGGAAATATCTGTCACTGCTTGCTGAATCAAGGAACGCCACTCCTGCACATTAGCTGTAGCAGTAGAACAGATTTTTGTATTAGTACCATTCTATATCATCGAAACATTAATCAATCAATATGAACCTACTATACTTGGATCTCCCTCGCGCTAGTAGATATCATGATATGGTAGCATTTGTGACTGGGAACTACTAGGCTCCCCATGCTCAAATGATCTGTGCATGAGGGGTATAGGTCTCCGTATCACCTCAGGTTCCCCCTTTTGGGGACTAGGAGGAGGATCCAAGGCTATGGTATCGTCTCCTGAATGGTGGGGAGCTGAATTTGACTCCTCCTCATCATCTCTATCCTCCTCCTCCTCATCATCCTCATCCTCATCTGCATCCTCACCTACATCCTCATTCTCCTCATCATCATCTCTATCTGTGCATCCGCAGATATGGTCTCCATACTGTCACCTCATCTGTCAATCTATCAAATGTCACTCTCCAATATAGTAGATCCCCAAATCTCCACTCGCTGGTAAGTGGATAGGCAAACACCCTAGGTCACTCGCTAGCCGCACTCATCAGATAGCCGACAGGCTTGGTGCATGTGAAGTGCTCAAATATCCACACCTGCAGAAGTGTGCATGTCATCAAGCTACAACACTGTCCAAACACATACTCCTCGAGGTTGTGATAGAGATATGCAAGCATACTCCGACCCCAAGCATATACTCTCCTATGTCTCTCCATAGCCCTGATGCACCATGTGAGACCCCCATGCATGTGCGTACCTCGCCCATTAGGGCAGACGACTAGTGCAATGATGGCAATCATAAGACGTCTCACAAGGGGCACCTCTCCTGTAGGATGTAAGAGCCAACTGATCATGATGCGACCTCTAGTCTCACTCAGCATGACCCTCCCTATACAGTATACTTGCTCCCTCTGATAGTCATCTGCTGACCGATCGGTCGCGTATGTCATGGTGGCTCCTCTGATAGGTAGGCGAAGTATGCGGTACACATCCTCAAGTATAACCGTCATCTCTCCTACTGGGAGATGGAATGTACATGTGTCAGGATCCCATCTCTCCATAAGTGCCATCAGCATCGCAGGATGGAATTGAATGGCCGGCATGAGGATCTCATACCATAAACCCACTATCGATAACATATCCCTCTCTGCCTGAGTCAGCTAGGGAATCTGATCTCGCAGACTGCGAAGAATCTACCTTGCAGTGTGCTCTCTCATGTATGGGAGACCCTGCAATGCAAAACCATAAGTGAAATTAGTACTCAATCATCAAAATCATCTGCGCAAAAAAATGAAGACTGTCGAACATCGAAAGCTAACCCTGTCGACCCTTGCCAAGTCCTGATGGGGACCATGGCGCCCTTCAGGGACCATGGCACCCTGAGAGGACCATGGCGCCCCACAGGGACCATGGTGCCCTGAAAGGACCATGGTGCCCCACAGGGACCATGGCACCCTGATAGGACCATGGCACCTTGGGTGGGACCCAAGGTCAGATTCTAGGGCCCGCATTCGATCACAGAAACTCAAAGTCAACAGAAATGCAGAAAGTCAAAGTCAAAAGTTCAGTCAACTCACCTCGTCCAGTGGCTCGTCATCGATCACAGCCTGTCGCATGATCTCAATCCTCATGGGATGCTCCGATCATCGTGAAGGCGTGATGATGGCTATGTGGGCTCCGCTGCAATGAACAATACTTAGAAATCAACAAAGTGACAAATGCAATTGTCACTTTCAAGGTATATATTTTCATTCCTTTATTTTTAAAACCCTAATTTTCCTCTATTACTCATTTCATCATAACCTGAGTTTGGGAGATACGATTTTTGAACCGTTTGTTGTGTAGGAATTGTATTTTCGTTCCCTTACTCCTGGGATGTTCCAAAACGTGCTCTGATGAAGCCTCTTCAATGAACATCTCTCATCAATAATCTCTCACACAATTTGTCATAAGTAAACATGCTATCCTGTTTGACCTCCCTAATAAGCAAGCCAAAATAGGGGGGGCATATAGCTACTCGCAAATTTCATCACTTTCCTTAGTAAGCATTAGGTGATTTTGTGATCTAACATGTGTTTTGTAGGGTGCGGTTCCAAACTGTGTACTGCAGATACTGCTAGGGGCTTCGTCCGACAACTTATGGATATATCCTTTTCAAATAATGTTTGCTTTTCTGTACTTTAGCTTGCATATGCACGTAGTACTCATATGACTGCTAAAGTGGGGGCTAAATGTAGCATTGTAAATTGTATGCACTTGCTAGGGTGGTACAATTTCACACCTAGTTTAGCACCCGCCTTGGTGCATTTTGCATTTTGCATTGCGTTTCCCCTTTAGCATTTAATTAATTAAATTAATCAGGTCTAAGGTTCTATTTCATCATCTTCCACATCATAAAGTTGGGCCCTTTCATTAAAGTGTGCCTTTTTCATTTTATTCCTCCAATACATCATTTAATCAAAAACCCTAATTAGGTCCTATTTTGAACTTGGGGGCTTGATTTCGGGGGTCAAAACATCTTGAAATCAGCTATAACTTCAGGATTCTCTCTAAAATCATCATATCTGATGGCCCTAAAAATTTGGTGAAAATTTGTCAGGACCATGGCGCCCAGAGTGCACATGGTCCCCGACATTTTTCCTGAAATTTTAGGAGTGTGATCCAATCATAAAATAAAGCTTAACCCCAAGAAATTGGTGGGAGATTCAATCTCTAGGTCGGCCAAAAGTTGAAATTAAGACCTAGGGTTTCATATATAAGAGCTCTCTTTCTTCATTTGAAAGGATCCGAATTTTTGGTTTCAAGGGCCTTCTATGTAGTGAAAGAGTAGATCTTTGAAGACTTCAACAACATTCAACATCCGTACATCAAGCATTCATCAATTTCATTCATCCATTTAGGGCTTTGAAGGCACTGAAGAGCAATAAGGGATCACCGACTGAAGATTGGCTTGTACCCCTCTCTTGGTGTTGGGTATGATTTCATGTTGTTTTCATGTCTTTGCATAAGCCTCAATATATCATTTGTATTCATGCTTTAGATCACTTTGCATCTTGATTTGGAGCATTTACGTTATCATTTACAAGCAATTAGGGTTTACTTTCTAGGTTGCTCTAGTTTGCTTACTTGCATTTTAGGATCTTGCACACACACAAGGTCTGCACACACAATACTTTTGCAATACAACTTGGCTATTCATGGAGGTGGAAATCACCAAAGCGGGGGTTTGACTAAGGCAAAACCCTATATAGCCGCCCACCATACCTTTTCAGATATAAGTGTAGATTTCGGGATTCGGACGACGCCGCAAGTTGTAGATCTGACGGAAGCAGACCGAGACAGAACTTCACACCAAGTTTCAGAGCAAAAGACTAGGACAGGGGCGTGGGGCGCCCTGGTCCTGCCAAGACAGGGGCGCTGGGTGCCCTAGTGCCTGGGACAGAGGCACTGGGCGCCCTGGTCCTTCTATCAGACAACAACTTTCAGCATTTTCGACAGCTTTCCAGGTTGCAAAAAAATAGTTTTAGGAGCAGTTTTCGGAGCAATATTAGGATAGTGGCGCCCGCGCCCCTGTCCCGAACAGTTTCACTTAGATTTTGACTCTGGGTACGCATCTGCATTCTTGTCTTATCCTTGTGTTTACAGCTTTTCATTGTTTAAACTCAATTCTACAATCTTGCTATTAGTTCATACTTGCACTTTGGGGTTAGGAATTGAACTTGCATTATTTTATCTTTCAATTACAACAAAGGAATAGAAATCCCAATAGGTATCCTGTGGCTCTCTCTTCCACAAAAATAAGTAGCCAATTGTGTGATACCTCTAGGCTCTTTCGTATTCCACAATGTGTGTCAAAAGGTAGGATTAGGGCATGTTAACCTAGTGTCGCTTTTTCCCCTACACAGTATAAATTTTAGAATTTTATTTAGTCAAATTTGGTGAACTTATAAAAAGTTGATTTTAAATTTATTAAAAAATTTCTTTCATTAAAAAAAAGCAATCAATTTTTATTTATATATGTCCATTTACTTAGTAAGTTTTCATATGTGAAAAAGTCTCTACTTTCTTGAATTCTTTAGTCTAAGCTTTTGGGCAATGCTACTATATAATCAATATAATATTTATGAAATCATCTTACATGTTATCTATGTTTTTTTGATCTTTTAGGAAAGGTTTCCCAACTTCACATGGAATTTCTCGAAAGAAGGAATGATAACAAAGTTGACATCCATAGATTTAGAGTGAACTTCAACAGGAAGCTGATAGAACCAATTGAAGGACAAGATAATCCATCAAATAACTTCACAACCACATTAGTGTCATCATAGATCGGTTCATGCAATCGTAAGGTGAAAAGATACTCCTTAGTGATGACATTAACCATGCTAGAGGGATCAACAAGAGCACCACGACAAGGTATGTCCTTAACCTTCACAACTATGTATAAAGGGCTATCGGGTGCTCTAATGGTTTCACTAGGGTCAAATGTAATACAAGGGTCCTTGGTGTCTCTTGTTTCTCTACCATGTTCACCAATTTTAGAGATGTGGTAGTAAGATCAGAAGGAGAGAAAGAGGTATGTTTAGTCTCAATAACGTTAGAGGTATGAGAAGGAAAATGATCAATAAAAATATTAAGATTTTGATTAGGAGGAGCTACTGATTTGTTTCCCTTATCATTCACACTTGCCACAGATATATTATTATTATCAATAAAATCTTGAATCTTACTTTTCAATGCAAAACATTTCTCGGTATCATGACCAGTTTAGCGATGAAATTGACAAAAGGAATTGCTATCAAAATAAGGGGATGCAAGCTTAGATGGGTCAACTGGTTTGATAGGAGGAAGTTTGATAATATTCATTTGTAACAACTGAGACATAATACTATGTAAAGATTCATTCAAAGGAGTAAATTGTCTTTCTCTTTAAAGAATTTAGAAATAGGAGGCACACCTCTTGTAGCATTCACATTGTTGTTGTTGATTGTATCATTGAAATTGATGAAGCTTTTTTGTTGGTTTGAACTTCGCAAATAGTTGTTGAACACTCTCCCCCTTATCACTCGGAGCCATAGGAGTAGATTGATCTATTTGACTCACATCCAGTTGATAATTGTGGAGTGTTGCGCACAACTGCGGAAAGGAAGTAAACTCAGACAAAAGAAGCTTTTCCCTGATATCTTTTTGCAAATTATAAATGAAAATTCTTTGAATATCCTTATCAAGTATAGGAAAAGAAATTTGAGCACACAAATGCTTATATCTACCAATGAACTCAATCACTTTTTTCTAACACCTTGTTTACAATGCATTAAATCAGTCAAAATGATTGTACGACCAATGTTGTTTTGAAATTGTTGAATGAAAGCATTTGCTAATTGTTGAAAAGAAGTAGTAGAATAAGAAGGCAAAGAGAAATACCATTGTAAATCCTTATCTCTTAGCATTCTTGCAAACAATTTTGCAAGCAATCTTTGATCATAAGCAAAATCTAAACACAACGGTTGAAAATTTTTGACATGCATAAGAGGATCACCTTTTCTATTATAGAGTTCCAATTGAGGGACCTCAACATTCTTAGGTGGCACAAATTTAACAATTGTAGCATCGTAAAATTGTGACACTTGTAATTTTGACTGCATTTGGGTCTTCACGATGGCGGTGCAACGTTGAACCTGAATGGAGACCCTGAAACCTGTTTACGACATCAAAAACTGCATCTTTCTACACCTTGGCCTAATCCTCCTTGCACTCTGTTGTCCCGGGAGGTGGGACCATGGCACCCAGCGCCCTGGTCCCTGGCCCTATTTTGGGTGCGGTCTCTTGTTGGGCATCAGGTCTTCAAGTTTGCAATTTGGAAAATAATGCTCCTAGGTCGGCCTAAGGTCGGAAAAATCAGTCTCCTAACCCTAATTGACTAGTATATAAACTACATTTCCCCTCCCAGAAAAGGAGGAGGAAAAAAATATGTGTGCAAGAGGCGGAAGTGATAGGCAAACATTCAAACATTCAAACATTCAAGCATTCCTTCAAGCAATTGAGCATTCTAGGTCTCCATTCAAGGCTAGGTGTTGCATTCAAGACAAGGATTCAACCATTGAAGAGGAGATCACCTACAACACACAACATACAACATTCAACATACAACATCATTACACCTTCGCATGTAAGAATGCAAACATTCTTACAACAAGGTATCAGTACTTGATTACATTACAAACATTTACATTTACTGTATTCTCATTTCCTGGTTAATTCCAAAAACTGAGGTTTGACCTGAAGGCAAACCCCTAATCCCTAACCCCCCAATCATCCTCTCTTTTCTATGTGTAGGTTGCAGGTATGCGGCTGTAATTGAATATCTGGAATCCTTGTGCAGAGACGAACAGATCCCCCTCCGTTTCGCGGATTTTTCGGAGGACCGTGTGCACTCCGAGCGCCATTGTCCTGTCAACTTTCACTCAAACTTGCAGGACAACATCATCTCGACATTTTACTGCTAATTTCAGGTCCGCAACTTCATCCCATGTCTCTATCTCCATCTACAAGCGAATCTTTCCTACTTTTACATACACTCCTAGTTCAATCCTTCTATCTACATTCTTTACAAAAGAGGGTATCCTTGCTGTCTCAACCCTTGAAACTCATTTAGAATTCAATCTTGCATTGTGTGGGATTGGATCTTGTGAGTTTCAACCCCTCTTTTGAATGTAAATTCTCTCCTAAGTGAAAACCGTTAATCCTAGTGACCTCCTTTCACTCTCCTTGGAGTGGGGGAACACCTAGGGTTCGATTTTCCACTTTACAACAATATCAAGGGAAAGTGGGCTCATGACATCAAATGTGGGCACACTAAACTTGGATTGACTCATGGAAGAAATTTGTTGTTGTAAGGAAGACATAGCTTGAGCAAGATTGTTTGTAGTACCCCTCCTCTATCAGCCTCTTTTGTATGTTTTGAGTTACTTCAGTGACTGTTCTGTGGAACATTATTGTATTTTGATTCGGATATTATGCAATATTATTTCATGCTTTATCTGGAGTTATGTGTATGATTTTTATGCAGTATCTCAGTGCTTATGATTAATGTTATTTTATGGATCATTATCATGGATTGACACTTTTCCCTTATATTGCGATGTGTTAGTTATATGTTGCATGTTTGCAAGTGTATTGGGATGCGAGGGGATGATTTTCCTTCACTCACTTCGGTGAGACAGGGAACGCCACGATTCTCCTTCATCGATGTGTTTACTATGTCTGTATATATATTGGTCTATATGCACGTGTGGTTCTTTTGTGCAGGACATTGCAGGTACTAGTACCAGGTAGGTATGGGGTATCGACTCCACTTGGTTTCATAGGTCTAAGTGTGCCTTATACATATATCCAATGGGAGTGGAGGAGATAGTTGTTGTACCCTAGCTTGACCGCATTTACACTCGTATGAGTGTTGTCAGTCGGTTGTGTTATCCCGTCTGGTTGTTATGCGAGTCATAGTGTTTGGTTTGGTCTTTTGAGAGTCGTCATTTGATCTGTCTTGGCTTTGCATGGTTCCATTTATTTAAATGGTTATTTAAATTAAATGGATGATTCTATCTTGTGTTGGCATAATCATTTAATTAATATGCTTTGTGATTATTGATTTGTTTAAATTAATGATTGCTAGATTAAATGATTAAATGGCGTAATTTATTGTGTAAAGTTGCATTAATATTTTTGTGAAATAAATAAATTGCCTAGCCATTCGAAAAGGTTAAATGCTTATGTTGAAGGAAGTATTAATGGAAAAAGAAATAAATAAAAGCTTTCCTTTTTAATTTTCCATTTGGCCTTTTTAATTTAATCATTGGAAAGAATTATTATTTTTGGGAAAGAAATAAATTTGATTGCCTTTTAGTTTTAAAATGTTTAAATTTGATTGGATGAAAAACTTTAACCTAGAAGCTTGGGTTAAAAGATATTTTGGGCATCCATTCTGGGTATTCATGGCAGGAGTAGAAGAGGATTTTTGGAGAGAAAATTCTGATAAAACATCCTGGAGGAGTTGGAAATTCGTCCTGGCTGCAAGACTAGTTGTTCTTCATCTCTTTGCTTGCTAATTGCTTCAAGGTTGAAGGTTTCCTTCTTGTTTTGAATTTGTTTTGTAATTTTCAGTTTGCTTCTTGTGCATGGAAATTTATACAATCTTCCTATAGATGTTTGTGGAATAATTGAAATGGAAGAATCAATGTTTATTACTACTGGTTTTGTGAAATCTATATCATATGGTTGCATTCAAGAAAGAAATGGTTCATTTCTCTATCTGCTGTGTGTTTTGTTCTTGGAAATCAATTTCTTGCTTTACCTCTTCTTTTGAAAGAATGAACTTTAGATTGGGTTGGCTAGGTCCTTCCTTGTTTCTAATTGTCAAGATTTGGTTAGTTATTATTTCCAGTGTGTTTATTTCACCATTTACCTTGCTAGTAAACTCTTCCTTGAAATTTTGGAAATTGGCACTATATGTGTGTGCTCGTGAAATAATTCTGGAAATGGAATGTTGGAAGTGGTAAGTGTTACCGGTTGGAAGTGGTAAGTGTTACCGGTTGGAAGTGGTAGGGTTACCGGTTGGTAGTGGTAGTGTTACCAGTGGTAGCAACACTACCAGTAAGTGGTGTTTGTTTTCCCAGCAACAGCACAACCACGGGTTGGTTTGACCCCCACTTGGTTGTGATCCCTCACCGATCTCCAAACCGGTTTGTGTTAAGAACTTAAGTTTTATAAATGGAATGTTTAAAGTGGTTTTGCGTGATGTAATGTGATTTTCATGTGATTTTTATTATGTGGTTAATAAATTTATCAATGAAAATTAAGGCATGAATTAGAGATTCAAATGGGTATATTTGGAATATTGATTAGATGTGACTGCTAGAAAGGAGTGTTTTATTTAATTTTCAATCAATGATGTTGCAAGTGTTTATGATGCTGATATTTTCAAAGATTGTCTGAGTGCGGATTTGATGTATTTAGCTATCCTTGCAAGTGTTTTTTGTGATAATTTGGTCTGTGGTTCAGTCATCCTGTGGTGGTGTAATTGGTACCTTTGACCAAGTGATATATGTTGGCTTCATTGTCGTAACCATGTAGTGTCTTTGTCTTATGGTTAGCCAAGAGTCAGTATGTCCTTATTTGACCACTTGTTTCTGAAAGTGGTGTTATGGTTGTCTGCTTTGCCATAGGATCCTCGGGGAGTGACCTTGTCTGTTTAGTGTCCTTTGAGAGAGTGGCTTTCGAGCAGGTTGTCCCTACGAAAGTCAGATTAATAACTGGTAATCTAATGAATTGATTAGGTGGGTAGTATCATAATATCAATAAAGATAATTGTACCTTGTGCATAGGTGAGTGCTAGTACAGGGCTCATAATGTTCTTAGAAGGCCTGGAATGGCAAACCAACCACCTTGTCTTCACGAAAGGCTGGTAGGGTCCGCATGAGACTTAGTTGGAACCAAACAGTCAGGAGAGGTTACTAGGATAGTGAGTTGGGACCTATGGAGGCTGTACCAAGGTAACCATATTAAGCTATGTGATGACACTCTTGCATTTGGTTTACTTGTGTTTTGTGATGTTAGTTCACTTGTGTTTGTGAAGTTGAGTCACTTGGATTCTTGTGGAGTCTTATTGTGCTGTCACAGAGTCGTATTGTTTTGTCAACCATGTCATGCTTATGCTTGTTTGAGGGTCCTTAGCTATCTCCTAGCATGGTGGGGTGATTCCATTTGGGAATTGCATGGTCAAGTGGTAGTGCCACTTCCCATCGGATGTTCGGATTTATGCCTTCATGCGAGGATTGGTTCACAGGAGTTCCTGTGGTTCGTGACTCATGCTTCGTCTCTTGTTTTGAAGATTATTGGCATTGGTAGACCTATGGGGTCATTGTATCATTGTAATATTGATCTTATGTAACCTTGTAATTGGATGGGATCTATCCTTTATGTTTATTGAGAAGCTATGTATTGGAAGAGCAATGTAATCCTATGTTTGGATGTTTTAATCAGTTTCCTTGATGATGTTAGTAAATGTCTATTGAAGTGGAAATTATGTTGTAATCCTTTCTATCTTTCTATGATGAATCTTTATTTGGTTATGGCTTCTTGTGATCATTGAGTTAATGATGCATATGTGGATTTATGATTTTGTGGAATTTATTCTTGAAGTTAATTCTTCGTTAGTAATCCTTAAGGATTTCTGGTGTAAGTCTTTCGCTTATGTTATTGTGCATGTTGTGTAAATGCACTTATGATGTTTATACTTAAAAAAAGAAGAAGATTGGTTCACCCTTGTTGTGGGTTTTCCTTCGGGGTTCTTGGCGGGGCATTACATTGTTAATGGTTGCTTCGGTAGAAGAATTGATGTTAGACATGGTTTATTGAGAAGGTGGTGTGATTTTATTGAAGGAAGTCATCGATTGAGAATAAGGTAGTGGGACATTATGATAAGTAGGCATAGGTGATGATTGAGTAGGAAATGGGACACTTAAAGGAGGAATAATATTGTTGAATGAATTGCTCCCTTGTGTCACATTGATTGGTTAAGGGATAATAGGAATACTTATGGAAGACATAGGTAAAGATGGAGGATTGAATGAAGAAGAGGTATTGCCCCCATGACTAATGGTTGTAGGAATGACATTTTGAGTTAATGTAGCCATGATGTTTGAGGTAAAAGTAGGAACACTAGTCATAGGAGTAGTCAAAGGAATATAATGATTGATTTGATTCAAAGTTTATGAATAACCTAAGTTCTCAACACAACTCTTGATAGACATGACATTAGAATGAACAATATGACCAATGCCACACAATATATCAATTCCATTCTTATCACTTTGAATCACGTGTTTAAGGCCTTCAATTAATGGAAGAGCTTCATTATAAGGGTACTCTTGGGACATCCATCGTTGAAAGTTATCGAATTGATTGTCCAATTTTGAAAGTTGATCTATGGAAACTCTAGTCAAAGCTTCTTCATGTTCATCATGGGATTCATCAATTGGATAGATAGGGACATGATTAGGATGGGAAGAGTTAGCATTATCCTCATTAAATAAGTCACCCAAATTATGCTCCATCTCCTCTATAATTAAACCTTGGGAAGCCTTAATTCTAATGCTTCATCTAATGGGGATAGTGTAGGTAGGACTAATAGTGGTGAAACTCATGCACTAGAGGGAAATTTTGAATTTGAATTTTATGAAGCAACCTCCAACATAACTGGACTTGGACCCGACACAACTATATAATCCAGAAGGAACAAAGTGTACAAAAATTGAATAATGCAAAATTTGGGGAAATAATGATTAAACAATTTGAACTTTGTTGAAAGAAGAAAATGACACAATTTCCAAAAATAATTTTATGATAAATGAAAGGAAATTGGAATTTAAAATTAGGGCCAATGAGATACCACTTAATTTTAAAATTGACAAAATCAAAATTTTTAAAATCAAGCGAGATTATAATTAACCAATTAATTTTAAAAAGTTTCTTGAAATTTGAAATGTTGAAATTTGAAGGTATTTTTTATTTTAAAGGGATAAAAAATCAACAAAATCAGCCAATTTTCTAGATTTAAGCTATTAAATATAGTCATAATAGTCTCCCAAAATTTCGGGAAAAAAGCCAGGGACCGTGTTGAAAGTGCACACGGTCCGACCAACTTTTTTTGAAATTTTCAAGGTTGAAAGTTACGATGATTTTAAAGCTAACCCCCCAAAATTGGTGGATTTTACAATCTGTAGATAGGCAAAATCAAGGTTTGAATGCGAAAATAGGACCTTATTAAAGTTTTGAGAAAAAAAAAGGAATTTTATTGCAATTTAGAAAAGGGTCAAACCTAATGGATAGGGACACCTTGGAAAAATGTTTAGAAAACTGAAATTGATTGAAATTAATTAAAATCTGCACAAAATCCAATTAAATTTGAAAATTAGAGTTTTAGGACCTAACCACTTAATTTTTAAAATTTTGAATTTTGAAAAAGGAGGAAAATTGAAAATTTGAATTTTAGGACAGAAGATAAGTCTGAAAAGAGTCACAAATCTAAAAATTAAATGGAAATTCAATTTTTGCACAATTTCAAGATGATTTTTGAGAATTAGGGTTTTGACAATTAACCTCTTAATTTTGTGAATTTGATTTGGACAATGAAGAAATTGAATTTGACAAACAAATTTTTTTTCAGATCTAAGACAATAGCAAGCAATTTTTACCAAACACAAGTTCGATTTCAATTTTAAAATTTAGAGTTTTGAATGAATTAACCACTAAATTTGCAGAAAAATTAAACTTGTAAATGAAAAATATGCAATGATTTTATGAATAAATCATGCAAGATGTCAGGTTCACAAAAATGTGATGGGGGGAAAAGTGAATGATGGAGAGATCAAGAGGAAAGCTTTTCTTCCCTCCGAGGAGAGATGAAAATATCACTGCGGATTTCCCTTCAAACACTTTATCCACATTACATTAAAAGAAGGGGAAAATTTAATAGATCCAATCTCTTAGGGAAGAAATTGAATACTAAATAAATTGATAATAGTGTTAGAATGACAAGCTAACCCCTCTTTTAGAATGGAAGATGGTTGACTTATGTGTTGTGAGACTAAGTGTAAAAGTAGCAAAGAACTAATTATAACTTAAAATAGAAGTGTGAGATGAAGTTGTGCACCTAGATCTGACTATGATATGTCGAGACGAAACTGTCGTGTGAATTTGAGGAAAAGTTGTTGGGACCATGTTGAAAGTGCACACAATCCTCCAAAAAATCTGCGAAACGAATAGGGTTTTTCCACCTCTCTAAATAGAGTCTGAATTTGCAAATACAGTTGCACACATGCAACCTACACATATAAAAGAGAGGAAAAGGGGTTGGGATTGGGGGTTTACCTTTAGGTCAAACCCAATTTTCGGAATTAACCAAATGATGAAAGAAAGTACTTGCAAGTAAATGTAAATGAAAGACTAAAATATAATTCACCTCAAAGGAGGTTGTAGGTAGAATGCAGGTAGATTTTCTTTTATGGAATTGAATGCTCAAAGGGATCTCCTCTTCAATGGTTGAATCTTTGACTTGAATGCAACACCTAGCCTTGAAGGGAGACTTGAGTATGCTCAATGTTGGAAAGGAATGCTTGATTGCTTGATTGCTTGAACTTATGCCCACTCTTTGCTTATCCAACTTATCACCTCTTGAACTCATGCAAATGAGAGGACAAATGCGACTTATATACTCATCAATTAGGGTTAATTGACTGATTTTTCATCATAGGTCGACAGAGGGAAAGTTTTCCCAATTTATGCAAAGTCCAATGCAAAGATAGGACAGAGGGAGCCTTGAAATAGGGTAGGGACAAGGGAGCCACACCTCTATCATATCCTTGTCTCAGGACACGAAGCAGGTTCAAGTAGTGCAGAGGGCATAAAAAGTGTAGTTTCCAGGGATGAGCAAGTCTCAGGTCTCCGATCAAGCTTGGGGATTCAAATCTCCAATGTGAAGACCCTAATGTGGTCGCAAATTGCAAGAGTCACAATTTTATGACACTACAACTACAAACCAGATCATAAGATCATAAGATATTGACATCAATGACAACAACATATCCTAGCAAGAACAATGACCAACAATATCCAACACAAAGGAACTTGGCTTTGATAATAATTGATCAACACACCAGAGATTGAGAGGGGTGGGGGGTTAATCAGTATCCCTTAAAATTTATTCTTTTCTGCTCAAACTATTACTTAAGATATTTAAACTAGTCAACACCAAATAAAGATAAAGAAAACAACACAAGTGTAATGGGTGGAAAATTAGGGTTTCCACATTTAGTCACAAATCAGTAATGATGAGGACCAAAATACTAATTGGATTCAAGGCAATGATGTTTATTTACCCTATTTTGAGATTTGAAATGTTGAAATTGGGGAAAAGTGTTGAAAATGAAGGTAAAAATGCAGAAACGGTGAGCAACAATCATCAAATTGAGGCACACATCTAGATTTGAGTACTATATGTAAATTCAGACTAGATCTTCAAAAAACCTCCAAAAATGTCAAGGCTGGAGTTCTCGTCACTCTAGTCCTCCTAACTTTTTGCACACCAAAGAGGGTTGATTCATCTATATAAATAATGCCTATTCTGAAGATCATATCTCCGTACCTGTTTCCTACTCACAAAGAGAAATGGAAATAGGCTGGGAATAGGCGCTTGCCTAAGTCAAACCCTAGTTTTGGAATTAACCATGAAATAGAGATAAAAGATTATTGAATTGCTGTAAATGAAGATTCTCCTTTTGAGGGAGATGTTGAATAATGGAAAAAAATAAAATGATATACCTAGTTGTGAAGTTTTGTTTGTCTCCACAAGGGATTAGGGTTTCATGAAGTCTTGGATAAAATCTGATGTAAATCTCCACTTGAATGCTTGAATCTGGACTTTGTTGCTGCTCCAAGGCTTGAAGGAAAGATTGATTACTTGCTCAATTGTTTGAATGCTTGATCTCATGTGTGTATGATGATTGTTAGATTGATGCATTATTCTAATGAGAGGGGAAAAACCTCCTTTTATACTTGCCCATTAGAAAACTTGCTAATTTCCCAACATGAGCTGACATGGAGTTGGAAATCCTGCTTAAATTTGAAATAGGGAAAAGGGTTTTAAAGGGGCCCATATAGGGAGGACCAAAGCATGGCACTCTGGTCCTACCCTATTTTGGGGCTAGGACAAGGTGTCTAGCTTATGCAAAAGATAAAAAATAATGTCATTCTTAATAAATATGAGTAGAATCAGGTCCTAATCAAGCCTATGGGCACAAACTCTAAGGTAGGGTCCTAATGCGGTCCTAATGTGATCAAAATTGTACATGGATGAAATTTTAGGATGCTACAAGTATACAAGAGAACATTAGATATATATATGAAAAACCCCACACAGGAAAAAATATGGTGAGAAGAGTTGGTTGGACCTATAGTCCAAATTGAGTCTCACAAAAATAAAATAGATTTACAACTTTGTTTTAGGGCTAAAACCCAAGGAAGCTAAGTCTCTCTAAATTCCACTAGACTTACAAAAACTTGCAAAAGAGGTTCACCACCTCAAAAATACATAATGAAGAAACCTTTGTCTCATTTCCTCTAGCATGCCATTTAATCTAGCTTGAATATTTGTGTCAACACACCATTCTCCAACAAATGATCTTCAATATATATTCTCTAAAGAATTACATAATCCTTCTCCAAGCCAACTAATAATTAGAAACATGAAACATGAATTAGGCTAGCCCAAAAGGCCTCCACATAGCAAAGAAAGCCATTTTGATCCTATGCAAAGGAAAAATAGGACCGAAAAAATCCTTGACACTCATTCTAAAGTAGACAAATCCATCCAAGCATTAGGGAAAATCACTCCAAGTTAGGAGCAAGGTAATGTGTAGCCCTTTACCAATCGAACAAAAAACACATCTATTAGGAGAAATTACACATTGTGGTTCACATCAAGACCTAGCGCATCCTATAAAAGTCTTGCCACATCTTCTAAAGCTATCACACACACTCAGATATATGGTGTGTTAGGTCTTGGAGACAACTGAGAGGGGGAGGGCATGAATAAGTTGTCCAATAAACTCAAACGACAATTAACTTAACCAAAACTTAATGCTTAATGCCAGTAAACCAAACATTATGTTGGTTGACAATTTTAATAGTTAATTGCAGTACTAGTAAAGATTAATGCATGAAACAAAAAGACAATAACATCCACAACACATAACACAGATGTTTGTATGTGGAAACCTTGTAAAGGGAAAAACCAGGGTGGGAAGCCTTACCCACAATCAAATGATACTACTACAGATAGTATGTGTGTACAATATGGAGTCTACACATGCAGAAAGGCCAGCTGCCTAGAGCTCACTGCTCAATCACAAAATGGGAGTCACGCTGACTAGAATTGGATGGTTAAATCCAATGATAATGTAATGCACAAAATAACATCTTCATATGCTAGATTCAGTACCGGTTTAGCTCTGATATGCCTTCTTCAAATACCTTCCTTCAATCTTCAAATGATGTCTACGTGTATAGCTCTACTATTTTTTGCATATACCTTATTACAATCCTTTTTCCAATTGCATATCAATCTCACAAATGAGATCTTACATTTATACCATAACCTAAGACCAATTGAATAGGTCGGCTCACTATATATATTACAATAAAATCATTTACAAATAAATCATTATGTGATGCATCATGTCAGCTCAATGCATTTACAATAATAATAAATCATCTTCATAACGTGATGTGCTGATCTAGAATAGATATGCTTGTCGGTGCATAACCTTGACCTATTTTCTGGAAACAACAAATATGCAAACCTGAATTAATCAATAACCAAATCGCCAAAACCAAGTGATCAAATAATGTCTTCGACATAACCAAGTAGTCTCCAAGTCATTCCAGGTCCCAGTGAACAATATAACTTGCTGGTGAACCATATACCGATGACTGTGTATAAATCACTAAACATGCCGGTGAACATAATTAGGAATCTCCAAGTGCTGATAAGTGTTGACAAGTGTTGACATCAATGAACAAAGCCAATGAAACACATCCAAAATACCAACAATCTCCCCCTTTGGCATTGATGGCAACACAAGATGGAAAAACCATCAAAGTGCCAAACCAGAAATGCCAAAAACCAAAAACCAATAATCTCCCAAAGAGATCAATAACCAGAAATCAAAATACATAATGTCTCACCCCTAGGAATAATCTCTCCCCAAAGGATAATGTATTTTTCCATAACATCTCTCCCCCTTTGACATCAAATGCCAAAGCAATACAAAACCAAATACAAATAGTTCATAGAACTTATTACAAAATACTAATTAACCAATTTATCCAACTACTCCCCCTGAGAAGTAGCTCTCCTCATCAAAGCCAGAATAAAATTTCTCTATTAATTTCTTCCGGTTGATGACAAACATCAACTATTTAAGTTTCTACTAGTGGGGGTAGAACTCCAAGCTGCTCTCGGAGATATTCAAAAGTCTCCTTAGGCAAAGGCTTAGTGAAAATATCTGCAGTCTTCTCTTTAGTATTTACATAAACCAATTTCACTTCTTTTGCTTCAACATTCTCTTTTAGAAAATTGAATTTGATAGAAACATGTTTAGTCTTAGAGTGAAATACCGGATTCTTAAATATATCAATTGCTGCCATATTATCACAGTAAATAGTTATAGGTTCCTCGCATTTTACCTTTATGTCCTTCAACATTTTCTTGATCCATAATACCTGTGTACAATTGGTTGCTGCTGCAACATATTCTGATTCTGTTGTTGAAAGTGATTTACAACTTCGTTTCTTGCTCAACCATGAAATTAATCTGCTACCAAGAAAAAATGCTCCGTTGGTGGTGCTTTTTCTGTCATCTACATCTCCTACCCAATTAGCATCTCTGTGTGCACATAAATCAAAGCTTTCATCTCTAGGATACCATAAGCCAAGATTTGTAGTGCGTTGTAGGTACTGAAAAATCCTTTTCACTGCTGATTCATGATTTTCTTTAGGATTACTCTTAAATCTTGAAACAATACATATTGCATTCATAATATTAGGTCTTGTTTGTGTCAAATATAGTAAATCTCCTATCATAGACTTGTATCTAGTCAGATTAATAGGTGTTGATTCATCCTTCAAAGATAATTTATCATTTGTTGTCATAGGTGTGCTTACCGATTTAGAGTTCTCCATGCCCAATTTCCTTAGTAATTTTTTCAAGTACTTAGATTGACATAGGAATATACCTTTATTAGTCTATGAAATCTGCAATCGTTTAGTGTAGCCAAGCTTCAAAAGATATTTGTCTAATCTAGCATACCAAGCTCTAGGAGCTTTCTTTAATCCATATAAAGCTTTCCTTAACCTGCAAACCATATCTTTATCATCTGTCAAAGAAAATCCATCAGGTTGTTCAATATAAACTTCTTCTTCAAGATCTCCATTCAGAAATGCACATTTAATATCCATTTGATATACTTTATAGGTCTTGTGAGTTGCAAAAGCTAATAATAGTCTGACTACCTCAATTCTAGCTACTGGTGCAAAGGTTTCATTGTAATCAATTCCTTCTTTCTGTGAATATCCCTTACACACTAATCTTGCTTTGTTTCTAATTACCTTGCCATCTTCATTAAGTTTATTTCTTAAACCCCATTTAGTTCCAATTACATTTTTGTCTTTAGGTCAGGGAACTAATGACCAAGTGTTATTTCTTTCAATTTGTTCCAATTCATCTTCCATAGCTTTAATCCAATATTTATCTTCACATGCCTCATTAGTTGATGTAGGTTCAATTTGAGAAATAAGACATACCTCTTCATTTGCCAATCTTCCTCTAGTCACAACTCCTTGATATTTATTTCCAATTATCTGACTTTCAGAGTGATTCAATCTTACATACTTGGGTGTTTTTACTTGCTTCTGCTCTTCAGTGACTGTTGAATCCTCAAATGATGCTGGTGTAAATGGATCAACATTTTGTACCGGTGTACACATAGTAGGTTCATTTGTGATTATTTCTATTGCCGGTTCAGAGTCTATTGACCTTGAATTACCTCTAAACTATTCATCAATCTTCACATTTGCACTTTCAACAATTTTCTGCAATCTTTTGTTAAAACATCTATATGCCTTGCTTTTAGATGAATAACCAAGAAATATTCCTTCATCGCTTCTAGGATCAAATTTGCCAATATACTCACCTCTTCTAATATAGCATTTGCTTCCAAATATTCTAAAATATTTAAGAGCAGGATTATTACCAAACCATAGTTCATGAGCGGTCTTACCAGTTTCACCTTTGATGTGAACTCTGTTGAATGTATAAACTGTTGTATTCGTTGCTTCTCTCCAATACATATGAGGTAGATTTTCTTTTGATATCATACTTCTAGCTACATCCAAAATAGTTCTATTCTTCCTTTCTACAACTCCATTCCACTGGGGTGTCCGGGGTGCTGATAACTGTCTTCTTATCCCATTCACTTCACAGAATGTATTAAATTCCTTAGATGTGAATTCACCTCCTTGATCTAATCTCAAACATTTGATTTCTTACCAGTTTCATTCTCTACCATCACCTTGAATAGTTTGAATTTCCCAAATGCTTCAGATTTCTCCCTGAGAAAAGTAACCCAACACATTATAGAATAGTCATCAATGATTAGCATAAAATATCTATCTCCTTGTATACTTCTAGTTCTTGCTGGACCACATAAATCAGTATAAAATAAATCAAGAGCATTATTGGATTTATCTGGTATACTCTTAAAAGATGCTCTAACTTGCTTTCCAAATTGACATTCCTTACATACCAGATTGTGATGTTTAACAATCTTAGGTAAATCTCTTACCGCCTTAGTTGTACTAATTTTTACAATGCAGTTAAAGTTTACATGGCAAAGTCTCTTATGCCATAACCAACTTTCATCAATACGTTCAATCAAACATGCTTTCTCATTGTTATTCAAATGAAAGATATTACCTCTAGTCTAATTACCGGTTGCAATTTGCAAACTAGTTCTATTTAAGATTTTGCATTTACCATTCTTGAATTGTAACTGAAATCCCTTTTCAACTAATTGACCAATAGTTGGTCAAAAGATTATGCTTCAAACCTTCTACATAGAAAACATTATCAGTATTGTGCTTACCATCAAAAGATATAGTGCTTTTCCTTTGATCAAACAAGATTTGTCATCTCCAAATCTCATTAGACCTCTATTGTATTCCTGAAAGGTTAAAAATTTACTCTTATCACTAGTCATATGATGTGAACATCCTGAATCAATGATCCATTCATCCTTATCTTCAATTTTAGCTGACAGGGCCTGCTCTACCGGTTGAACACTAGGTGTCAGTTGATCTTCTGTTATAGCAACAAAAGCCCATCCATTTTTTGTCGGCTCCTCATCAGAATCATCAGTAACTCCATCAACATAATAACAAGATTTATCTCTATTCTTCTTGAATTTGTATCTCTGATAATCAGGGTTAGGCTTATATGTTCTTTTAGCTTCTTCTTTCAATCTTGCATGTCTATCAGGACACCTAGAAGCCATATGACCAATTTTATTGTAGTTAAAATATTTAAATGGTGCTTTACCTTCATACTTACTTCCAACTGGACCTTTAGGCATTTTTCTTGCAAATAGTGCTTCAAGATCTTCCAGTTCTTCATTCTCCTTTTTGATTTCTTCAAGTTCTCTTGTATAAAAGGCTTTCCAATCAGATTTCTCAGATGATGATGATGATGTTGCAGATGATGATGATGCCTTAAAAGCTAGATCTGTGTTTATAGTAGCAACAAGACCAAATTCCTCAAGTTCAAAAGCTGAAATTTTTCCAACCAAAGTGTCTCTAGATACTGATGCATTAGGCATTGTTCTTAATTCATTTATAACAGTACTTTCATTTTACACGCCGGTGGCAAAGCTCTTAAAACTTTAGAAACAATTTCATCTTCACTTAAGGTTCCTCCACAACATTGTATACCTAAAATAATTTCATTTACTCTTTCTATAAAGGCAAAAATCCTTTCATATCCTTCCATTTTCAGATTTTTATACCTGACCCGAAAGCATTCAAGTTTTGCAATTTTGACTATAGAATCTCCTTCATTCAATGTTTCCAATTTGTCCCAAATAGCTTTAGCAGTAGATCTATTTGATAATCCCATGATTTGCTGATCTGACAATGCACTCAAAAGTGCTTCTCTTGCTTTGCAATCAATTTCCTCATCTTTAGCCAAGTTTGGTGGATTAGGTTGACCTTGAGTAGGAGTAGTATAACCATTCTTTGTAACATCCCATATGTCCTTTCCAATGCAATTCAAATGTGTCTCCATCTTGATCTTCCATATGCCATAGTTGGTTCTATCAAGTTTCAGACTGTCCATCCTGAAATGGTTAGAAGACATTGGATCTCCTCAAGCTGTTAAACTTCCACAAAAAGAGGACTAATCTCTGATACCAATTGTTAGGTTGGAGACAACTGAGAGGGGGGGGGGGGGGGGTGAATCAGTTGTCCAATAAATTCAAATCAAAATTAACCTAACCAAAACTTAATGCTTAATGTCGGTAAACCAAGCTTTATGTTGGTTGACAGTTTTAACAGTTAATTGCAATACCAGTAAAGATTAATGAATGAAACAGAAAGACAATAACATCCACAACACATAACACAAATGTTTGTATGTGGAAACCCTGTAAGGGGAAAAACCACGGTGGGAAGCCTTACCCACAATCAAATGATACTACTGCAGATAGTATGTGTGTACAATATGGAGTTTGCACATACAGAAAGGCCAGCTGCCTAGAGCTCACTGCTCAATCACAAAATGGGAGTCACACTAACTACAATTGGATGGTTAAATCCAATGATAATGTACTGCACAAAATAGCATCTTCATATGTTGGATTCAGAACCAGTTTAGCTCTGATATGCCTTCTTCAAATACCTTCCTTCAATATTCAAATGATGTTTGCGTGTATAGCTCTGCTTATTTTCGCATATACCTTATTACAATCCTTTTTCCAATCGCATATCAATCTCACAAATGAGATATTACATTTATACCATAACCTAAGACCAATTGAATAGGTCGGCTCACTATAGATATTACAATAAAATCATTTACAAATAAATCATGTCGGCTCAATGCATTTACAATAATAATAAATCATCTTCATAACGTGTCGTGCTGATCTGGAATAGATATGCTTACCAGTGCATAACCTGAACCTATTTGCCGGTAACAGAAAATATGAAAAACCGAATAAATCAATAACCAAATCGCCAAAACCAAGTGATCAAATAATGTCTTCGACATAACCAAGTAGTCTCCAAGTCATTCCAGGTGCCGGTGAACAATATAACCTGCCGGTGAACCAGATATCAGTGATTGTGCATAAATCACTGAACATGCCGGTGAACATAATCAGGAATCTCCAAGTGCTAATAAGTGTTGACAAGTGTTAACATGTGTTGACATCAATGAAAAAACCAATGCAACACATCCAAAATACCAACGTGGTGCACATAAGAAAGCAAGCCTTGTCGACCAAATAGTCACAAATCTCCCTGTACGTTAGGAAATAGGAAATCATCACAAACAAGAGAAACATATTCATCAATCATTGTCTAATCACGAAAGGCTAGAATGCAATGAATCTATCCTAAACAACATTCAATAGAGACATGAAATAAAAACATTCAAAAACAACAGATTATGCAAACCATAGACATGACTTGAACGCTCCTTCATGCGGCTCCATTGTTCTTCTTTCCTCTTCAAATGGTTGGATTGTGGATCTCACCTACAAGTGCACACACACAATTGAAAGCAAGATGGATATTGATTATTGATTAAGAGTACTAGAAGCATAAATTCGATAGTCTGATTACCAATTATTAATTATTAGCCTTGATTGATGAAGATCATCCAATTTATAGAAGAATTGGAGAGATGAACAAATTTAGCATGAAATGGATATTGGAAGCAATTAATTTCAAAAATGGCACAATTGAGTGGAAAGAAGAAGGTTATGACACCTTCTATGTCATGAATTATGACATATTGCCAATGCAAAACTTAGAGGACTAGGACCCTATGACATCTTGCTATGCCAAGAGTATGATGCATGAAGCACAAAAATAGGGAGCACTAAAGACAAGTTAATTAGGTGGAAATTAAAATTAGGAATTAGAAAATAGGTGGAAATTAGGAATTAGGAAATAATGAAAATAGGAAATTAGAAATTTAGAAAATTAGAAATTAGTGAATTAATCAATAATTTTTCATTTATTAATTAATTCATTCACAAAGAGGAATAATTAGCCAATTAAATGAATATTTAATTGTAATGAGAAGACTTAGGATAAATAAGTAATTTATTAATCCTAAAGGAAGAAAATGATAAGCAAGGTTAAATGACTAAATCATGAAACCCTAGAAGGCGAATTAAGTCTTGAAAGATAATTGACTCAATTTGATTTGATTTTGGATTGATAAATGACCAATGTGATAAATGATTTATTTGAGAAAATGCGCCAATTGACGAGGAACAATGGCAAATTGATCCAAATTGACATAATTGAGATAGATTACGATCGATGACAAATCGATCGCAAAATGACAAGATCGACAAGAGGACAAGAATCAATGACAAAATAGCTTGCAAGACGACAAGATTGAAAATGACCATGATCGATGACAAACCAATCGCAAAATGACAAGATCGAACAGTGACAACGATCGATGACAAATCGATCGCATGATGACAAGATTGAAAAGAGGACAAAACCCTAATTAGGATTGACGATGTCCAAAATGATAAGATTGATGATAAGATTTATAAGAGGACAAAACCCTAATTAGGATTGACGATGTCCAAAATGATGACAAATTAGCACGCACATTGATGCAACAAGATAAAATCGATCAAAATCATGACTGGATAGTGTTGTCGACAAGACCAAATTTGAGGACGAGATGATTGAAGAATGTAGAAGAATGACTCGATGCTTGCAAATGATAAAGATCAAGTGCGAATCATAGGAGAAATGTTAATGCGACGCAAAAACCTAAAATGAGGCAATGCGCAAATGTTAAAGTATGACCTCGCAAGCGTTGACCATTTTTAGGTGTCTACATTTTGCCTCTCTTTGAGACAATGCAATTTTAAGCATTGTTTCAAAGAATAATAATGAAAATGCCCCAGACAACTGACAATGACATATGCATTTTTGCCCCTCTTCGAGACAATGCGATTTTAAGCGTTGTTTCAAAGAACAATAATGAAAATGCCCCACACAACTGACAATGACATATGCATGCCCCCTCGAGGAATTGGCCGGAAACATGCAGAAAAGAGGCCAATTGGTCGATAAAAATGATAGGATCGAACGGACTGACAATTGGAGATCGGATGCATGAAGGACAAGCAATTTGAGGTGCACAAGACCACGACCAACATAAGATAGAGAGGACGCACGTCCATCTATGCAATGACAAAGAGCTATAAATGAGACCAAGAGAATGAAAATTGCTCATTTGCACTAGCTAAAGAGGAGGATTTATTGCTCTGGACAAAGACACTTGCAGAGAGATGGTGAACATTCCAATAGCGGATCACCTTGGAGAACATGTACGCACATTCAGACGACCGGACGACGCAAGAGCCGCGGTATGGATCTCAAAAACCCATGTTTTCAATTTCATGAATTTTAAATGCTTGCGGGACATTGCGGGGCCCACAGAAATTGTAAAAATGGACTCCTGCGCTTGTGCAGGGCGAATCCTGCGCTTGTGTCAGGTGTTTTGCGCTTGTGTAGGGAGACACAGGTGCAGGTTACCTAACACAAGCGCAGGTTACCTAACACAGGCGCAAGTGTGCATAAATGACTCACTTTTGATTCAAAACTGCATCCAAATGACTTAGGATAGGTCAATTTAGATGAAAAACACCCTGATTGGACATGAAAATGAGGAAATGCAACCCGTAAGAGAAAACCCTAAAACTGAGAAAAATATGCCCCAATTTGTGATGCAGAGTCGACAGTATCCATTAATCACGTGGGAGAACTGACCAGACTGTTTCATGCTACGACATAGACTCAGGAGCATAGACAGAGATATCTTAGCAGGACTCAGGATATATTACATCACATTCATGCCCGAGATTAGGGCAAACATAGGATTGCTTACCGCATTAGCAGAGCGATGGCATTCAGAGACCTCCTCTTTCCATCTGGCGACTGGAGAGGCGACGGTGACATTAGAGGATGTATGGCACATCCTCCACATTCCGATACATGGGGAGATGGTAGAGTATGACCCAGTGACAGGGAGAGACGCATTGTGTAGACTGTTTGAGTGTGACACAAATGATCTGGACATTGTCGAGAGGGAGATCCGCTGGGAGACTATGCCAGGAGAGTATGATTAGCGATGTGTGGTGATAGCAGTTGTGATAGCATGTCTTCTAGCAGGTGACAGATGAGGACATGGATTCCCTATTAGATGGGGAAGAGTGCTAGAGCGGATGGTGACAGAGGGGATGGTGTATGCATGGGGACCATGTGTACTAGCTATGCTATATTTTCAGCTGCATCAGATAGCATATCAGGGAGTGCAGACGCTAAGCTGTGGAGTCACATTGCTTCAGGTATGGGCATTTGAGCACATAGCCATATGTCGACCGATTACAGAGAGACAGGTTGTACCACACCGACCATATGTGTATAGCTATGGGGGAGCACTGAGACAGGGTCTATTTGGATACATACTATATTGGCGACATGAGCTAGACAGACTGAGAGAGTTCATATGGAGGCCATATCGAGATTGCCTTGGATGGTCAGATGATAGTGATGAGCTACCATATTGTAGACAGGAGAGGTACTTGATTGGGCGACCAGTGAATCGCCAGAGAGTGATTGAGATGTACCTGCTAGAGAGGGTCAGACGATAGTTTGGAGAGCGACAGGATGTACCTAGGAGGACTGCATGCTTTGCCCGATCTCACAGAGAGACGAGTCAATGGGGTAGTATGATACAGCCACACATAGCATATGCAGACTTTGCACAGCTACAGTGGAGACAGTGGGATTGGAGGTTAGATGTGGTGGATGCTGGGACAACAGAGGAGTATGAGATATGGTTTGCACAATGACGGCTAGTGCCTTTGACTGATCCTGATATTCCAGTACCGAGGAGACAGGAGGACTTCCCACTCACAAGAAAGGAGGGAGATGATGAGAATGAGGAGGATGACGAGGGTGACGATGAGGGTGAGGGAGATGGGGATGAGGGAGATGGGGATGATGGTGGAGAGGATGATGACGAAGATGATGGTGGGGAGGATGATGATGAGCCAGACTCAGCTGATCAGGAGACATTGTAGGATATTCCCATAGAGTCAGAGACAACCAGGATAGAGCAGATGGAGATGTGCAGGGCTACCATAGCGAGTCAGCAGGACTATATTGCGACATTGGAGAGACAGAATGCCATTTTGAGGATAGAGCAAGATACAACAATAGCTCAGGCACAACGACAGGGACAGAGAGTCACTGAGTTCATTAGGTCGATTAGGGATGCCAGTGCACGGGAGATGGCACAGATGCTGGTAGAGACCGGAGAGGAGAGACTGTATTGGAGGACACTATATGAGAGTGCAGTTCCACCAGAGTGGAGAGCACCTTCATATCACGCACGATCGAGGACAGAGAGCAGGTCACGCTCTCAGAGGTCATTGAGCAGCATGGGGGTGAGTGGACCTATGAGACCACCACAGCCAGGACCAAGAGGGACATCATTTGCGAGACATGGCAGGGATGAGGAAGACAGAGGGAGCACCCAGTGACAGAGGCACATACTCCTTTATGACAGATAGTGGACAAATGTAGCTTGATATTATATAGTCAGCCTGCAGTCCATACTTAGGACAGACAGTCCGATTTTGTACTCCGATATTAGTATGATATGTGATATGAAATGCATCGATATGATGGGATGCAATGTGTTATGATTTGTAGTTATTTTGCTATGTATGGATGACTCATGTACTTGTTTATGTATTATTGTGGAACATGTATGGATGTGTTTTTTTAATGTATTTTTGATGATGTAATATGTGATGTGATGTGTGATGCAAATGTACTAACCAAATGGATGCAGGATGCAACATATGTGTTTGGATATCGGAGCACTAGACCGACCTGAGTATCCAGACTAGAAGAAATGTTAGTAAGAAGAAATGAGACAGAGGACAATTAGAGATGAAGAAAAATTTGCTTTCAGTAATGCACTTTGTAGGTGAGAACCTTTATTTTTATGTAGCAAAATGGATGCGTAGCATCATGGCATTGAAGGCCAGAGCTGAAATGCAACCCTTTTTGCAAAAGACAGACACATCATAGACAAACGACAATCACAATCAAAAAAGAAAGAGACCATGAGCCATCCCGGTCACTCTAAATCACTCAGTGACATCATCGAGCAACATAGGAACATGATCGAAGCTAAAGATAAATCAATAAAAAGATAAGACACACAAATTCAAGCAAATCAGACAAACATCTTGATCTTCATTGTCAAAAGTTGAAAGTGCTAATAGGACGATCATGCTGTCTGGTTTCAGGAAATGCAGTACCCCGTCTAAGACAGGACACAGTCTAGTTTTGAGTATACCACACCCTATATAAGACCCATGATAATAGGAACAAGGACAAATGATTTTGATACTGATATTCGATTGATATGACAATTGTGATTAGTTTGAATGTCTGGTTTGATGGAAAGAGTTCATCTGTTAACGCATGATTTCATTAAAGCACAATGTGAAATGGATTGCGAGTGTCGTTGGATGAATGCTCAGTGATCTGTCTATGCACAAAAAGGGTTATTTATTGCAAAATGCTTGTTTTTTGTTTTTGTTTTTCTAGATTTTACAATTTTTTTGTGTTCATTTTTTCAGGACTTTTTTTGACTTTTTAAGACATTTTGCAATTTTTATGACTTTTTTTTTTTTTTTTTTTAAGGACATTTTTCGATTTTTTGGATTATTTCAGGACATTTTTCAATTTTTTTTGGAGATTTATTTTAGGACATTTTTCAATTTTTTTGGATTATTTCGGGACATTTTTCAATTTTTAAGACTTTTCTTTTTTTCAGGACATTATTTGAATGATTGATCATGACAAGGGGAACGCACCCAATGCGCATCTGAAAGACACATAGATCGGGACCAAAACATATGTACAAGAAACCGGAGTATGCAAGACAATGATTTTGACCAATAACAGGCCTGGAACAGAACATTGGGTCAAGATAAAGATAGGCATGATAAACTCGCCGAGAGAAAGTATAGCTAGAACTCATGATAGATGACAGAGCAATGATCTCATTACTCATGGCGCCTGATTGCCAGGTTTTCACCATGGTACTTGCCCAAAGCGCCTGTTTGCCAGGTTTTCACTAGAGGGCGAATCATTTTTTCGCTTTACTTTTTTTTGCTCTTGTTTCTTTTGCTTTTCACTTTTTTCTTTGTATTTTCTTGATTTTTTTGTATTTTCTTTATTTTTTTTCATTTTTTTGTATTTTTTCACTTTTTTTCATTTTTTTTTGTATTTTTTCACTTTTTTTCATTTTTTTGTATTTTTTCAGGATCATATTTGAAGAAGTGCTGAGAGAAAACTATGCCCAGTACTTGCGAAGATGCATGCCATTGATAGGATCAGATAGAGGTTCACCTTTTGGAGTCGCAAGCTGATATGCCCCCGAGCCATAGGCTGCAGTTACTATGAAAGGCCCAACCCAATTAGGTTCAAACTTGCCTTTGATGATGTCAGTAGACTGTGCATTCTTGGGATTTGCCTTTAAAACCAGGTCTCCCACTTCGAAGTGTCGCCCTTTGACTTTCTTATTATAAGAGCAACGAAGACGGTTTTGATATGCTTGCAAATGTGTCAGGGCTGTCTGACACTTTTCATCTAACATCTCAAGCTGATGCAGTCGGGAGACTCTGTGTGTCTCATCATCAATCAGGTGTTGCAAGGAAACCCGCAAGGAAGGAATCTCGACTTCCAAAGGTAAAATGGCTTCCGCACCATACACCAAGGAATAAGGTGTTGCGCCAGTAGGGGTGTGGATAGATGTGCGATAGGCCCATAGTGCTGGATTTAACTGTACGTGCCAATCTCGACCAACGTCATTGACAATTTTCTTCAGGATCTTGATAATGGTTTTATTTGATGCTTCGGCTTGACCATTACCTTGTGGATAATACGGACTGGAAAAATGATGTTGAATATGAAACTTGTCACAGAGTTCTTTGACATCTTTATTTTTAAAAGGTCGACCATTATCTGTGACTATGGCAAGGGGTACCCCATATCTGCATATGATATAGTTCAGCAAGAATTTTGAAATTTGGACACCAGTGATATAAGTCATGGGGCTAGCCTCGATCCATTTTGTAAAATACTCTGTAGCTTTAATGATGAACTTGTGTCCATTTGCAGATGTTGGGTGAACCTTGCCAATAAGATCCAATCCCCACTGAGAAAAGGGCCACAGAGATATAACAGAATGAAGCTCTTGAGCTGGTGCATGAATATAATTTCCATGAATCTGGCATTTATAGCATTTCTTAACAAAATCATGAACATCTTTTTCCAGAGTAGGCCAATAATACCCAACACGAATCAACTTTTTGGCTAAGCTAAGACCATTGAAATCGCCCCCACATATACCATCATGAACCTCATGTAAAGCCGTTTGTGCTTCGTCAGAATCCAAACACCTGAGGAGGGTATGGTCAAAGGAACGTCGGTAAAGGGTGTCGGCGATGATGACATATTTGGCTGTCTGTCGGATAAAGGCTCGGCGTTGGTTAGCGGAAAGGTTAGGTGGTAAGGTTTGGGATTTCAAATACTGATATATGTCATTATACCACGGGGAGTTAGGACCAACAAGAACGCACATCACATTAGCTGTCGAAATGTCAAAAGAGGGGACCAGCAATTGTTCGACTAAGAATTCACACTTGTCCATATTATGAGGCATATTCAACATGGAAGCGATTGTAGCCATTGCATCTGCCGACTTGTTTTGCATTCTTGGCACTTGACTGAAATGGATAGCTATGAATTTTGTCTTGAAGAAATCTACCATGTGCTTATAGGGAATAAGATTTTCATCTTTTGTTTCATAGTCATCATTCACTTGTCGAATGACTAATTGAGAATCTCCATAGACTTGCAAATGCTTGATGTTCCAGTGGACTGCTACTCGGAGTCCTGTGACCAGTGCTTCATACTCTGCAATGTTATTGGTATAGTGGAAAGTTATTCTGTAGGATTTTGGAATAGCGTCACCTTGAGGGGTGACAAACAAGATGCCTGCTCTGGACCCGAACTTAATATGGGACCCATCAAAGTATAACTTCCATTCATTAGAGGATGTGAAAGCAAAGATTGATTCATCTGGAAAATCGGTCAACATGGGATGATCGTCAGAAATAGGAGCGTCTGCAAGTTGATCTGCTATGACTTGTCCTTTGATCGCCTTTCATTCCGTATACACAATATCAAATTCACTGAGGATCATGACCCACTTTGCTAGGCGACCTGTCAAAGCTGCTCGGCTAAGCAAGTATTTTAAGGGATCAATTTTTGCAACCAACAATGTTTGGTGGCTTAACATATAATGTCAGAGCTTTTGTGTTGCAAACACCACTGCTAAGCATGCCCTCTCAATAGTTGAATAATTTAGCTCATAGCCTACCAGTGTCCGGCTGATATAATAAATAGCTCTTTCTTTTCCATTCTCATCTTGTTGAGCCAAGAGAACTCCTAATGCTGTTTCAGTTGCAGAGATATACAATAAAAATGGCTTGCCATCGATAGGAGGCATTAGGATAGGTGGCGACAACAAATATTCTTTGAGAGCTTGAAAGGCTGATTGACATTGCTCAGTCCATTTGAAAGTGACACCTTTATGCAATAGATGCTGGAATGGATGACATTTGTCGGCCAACTGAGCTATGAAGCGGCGAATTGACTAGAGCTTTCCTTGCAAACTTCTTAATTGCCGGAGGTTTGAAGGTGGAGGCATATCCATTATTGCTTTGACCTTGGCGAGGTCGACCTCAATGCCTCAGTGAGAAACAATGTATCCGAGTAATTTGCTAGCTGTAACACCAAAGACACACTTCTTTGGATTGAGCCTGAGTTTGTAGGTCTCCATTCTGTCAAAGATTGGGCCCAGGATGGCTAGATGACTATCTTTGGTGACAGATTTGCATAACAAGTCATCAACATAATCCTCCATCAAAGTGTGCATGAAATCATGAAAAATTGTCGTCATTGCTCTTTGATATGTTGCACCTGCATTTTTGAGACCAAAGGGCATCACATTCTAGAAATAGGTGCCCCAAGCACATGTGAATGCGGTCTTATGTTGATCTTCAGGTGCAATGCGGATTTGGTTGTAGTCGGAGAAACCATCCATTAGTGAAAGCATATCATATCCAGCCATCATGTCCACTATGATGTCTATGTTTGGCAATGGAAAATCATCCTTAGGGCATGCTTTATTGAGGTCCCTAAAATCTGTGTAGATTCTGATGCCCCCAGTTACTTTGCTAACTGGTACTAGATTTGAAATCCAGTCTGCATAATCAATGGGTCTGATGAAGCCCACATCTAGTAATTTTTTTAATTCCACTTTGACCAAAAGAGCCACCTGAGGATGCATCTTTCTAAGCTTTTGTTTAACAGGCTTGGCATCTGCTTTCAATGGCAAATGATGAAGGACTAACTCTGGATCGAGGCCAAGCATATCTGCATAGGACCATGCAAAGCTGATCTTCTTCTCTAGAAAGAAATTGACAAAATCTATTTTTTCTTGTTTTGATAGAGAAGCAGCAAAATGAATGACCTTAGGGTTGTCAGGTGTACCCAAATTGATTTCCTCGGCCATCTCCACAAGCAATGTTGATTTGTCCTGAATTGATAGGGGTATGTCCACTCTTCCACCTTTGGGCGCCTCCGAAAGGTTTTCACTTGTAGGTATGTCTTTTATTTTTACTTTTGTAGGATCAGAGAGTGCCTTACGGTTTTCACTCAAAGATCTATTCTTTTGATTTTTTTCTTTTTCTTTTTTCTTTTTCATGACTGGAAGAGGGAGGTGACTCCCCAAAATATGCTGTGGGATCCAGGTCAATAGCAAATCCTACCTTATGATCACCTTGTGGTATGCCTTCCCGTAGTCCCAGGAATTCTGCAATTGCTTCGTCATTTTGAAAACAGTCTAATGTGAGCGGTTCTTGTTGGTCATATTGGATAAGTTGGGGATATATGAGTGGCATGTCATCATCGGTTGTAAGGATAGAGAGGGCTGATATGGTAAAAATGTGAACATCTGTGGTGTCACCATCCGAACTGCTTGTATCGGATTCGGAGCTTGGATCCCAAAATGACTCTATCCAAGCATGAGGACATGTTTTAGGAAGAGGAGTTATTTCATGTTTGTCTTCCATAGGCAAATTATCAAGGTCAATGAAGATATTGTCCAGGGCATAGGAGCTAGAAGAAAAAGAACTCCACTCCCATTCATTAGAATCAGTCTCGGGTCGGGTATCCTCAGGTGTTATTTCATCGTCAGAATCACGCCCTTTTCGACACATGGACATTTTGGTAGATGTGGATCCAATTCGTAAAGGTACAAAACCTAACCCTAAAGTTGGGCGTCGCCTCTTGGGTATGACAGGTTCTAGCCTTCCATTGTTGTTTAGGCCTAACCCACTGCAACCATCATATCCTTTCTTCTACAGCATAGTAAATCCTTTGCCATACAATTCCACTAGTAGCTTGACGGGTGGGGTTTCAGTTGGATCTTTATAGAGCCAATCTATGACATCATCATCTACAGTTTCTTTGTCAAGTTCTCCCCATCTTGCAAATGTAGTGGGAGGTTGATATTGAATAAGGACCTTGGGTTCCTTTTGCAATAAATGCGGTTTTCCATATGATTTTGGAGATATTGGCAAATTCCCGATGAGGAATGTTTGGTCCATTGAATATTCTCCACACCCTTGGTCCTGTATCTTCAGTTTTCCTTTGACAGCATCTAACAATGCATTAGGATCCACATAACTGTCTGATTTGGCCTCTCTATTGACTGGGACTTGCTGTTGAGGAGTATCCTTTAAGGTAGCACAAAATTGAAATGGATTAGGATCTCCTGGAATTGTTATCTCAGTTCCATTGTAGGGATATTTTAGACATTGATGATATGTGGATGGAACTGCTTTCATTGCATGGATCTATGGACAGCCAAGAATCATATTATAAGGGAGATCAAGGTCTAGGACTTGTAGGAAAGTGTTTTCTGTCACTGGACCGACTCTGATAGGCAATGTAATTATCCCTTTGGATGGGCGCTCAGCGTCATCATAGGCTTTGATTGTTATTCTTTTGGAAGCATCAATGCCATTTTCTGTATATCCGAGGCCAATGACCACTCTCAAGGTGCAGATATTAAGACCCGCTCCGCCATCTATCAAGACTCGCCGGATTTTGCAATTATGGACAAAGACTTCTAGGTGCAAAGGGTCATTATGGGGAAGCTTATCAGGTGAGATATCACTATCAGAAAATGCGACACTTTGGGAAACAGCTAAATGTCCAATCCACGCTTGAAATTGGTCAACATCAATATCTGTCGGGACAGTGGACTCAATCAAAGCTTTATCTAGGACTGCATGATGCACAGGGGACATTTTCAACAACTCTAGAATGGATATTTGTGCAGGTGTTTTTCCTAGATGATCCAAAAGATTATACTGACTTGCAGGAGTTGGTTTGGGAGGAGCTACAGGAGCTCCTTTCAAGACTATTTTGGATCGACGAGTGGTGACCGCACAAGAAGGATCTTGTCCTTTTATTCTCAAGGTGGATACATACTCATTTGACGCATGAAAACAATTAATAACATTGTGATAACTGGTATTTGCATAATTGGCCATTTGAGCGGAGTTGGAAGAAGACGCTTTACCCTTGTCATGATCAAGCAAAGGAGTTTTGAAAATGGTATGATCAGTGTTGGAGGTCGGATGGGGTGGATCTACCTCAATTACTCCTTGCTCTAATAAATCTTGAATCATATGTTTTAATTGAAAACATGAAGCAGTTTTATGTCCTTTGGACCGATGATACTCACAGTACGCATTATCATTCCACCAATGCGGCTTTACCACTGGTTCTGCCTTAATATCTGGTAGCTTGATAAATTTTTCTTGTATTAATTGCTTCATTACTGATTCGATAGGCTCTCCCAATGGCGTAAACTGTCGAGGGGGCCCATCTCGCAATCGAAAGGGTTTGCGTTGTTGATTTTGTTGTTGGCCTTGTTGTTTATTATATTGTTGAGTATGCTGTTGTTGAGCATGTTGTTGATATTGCGACTGTTGAGCATGTTGTTGATATTGTGGCTATTGAGTTACATTGCTCATTGGTGCTTTATTTTGTTCCATAGTTGACATGTTAGGAACACTCAATTTCTTGATTGTGAATGGGGGTTGATTTGCATTCACCGCTCTCGCATCAACAACACCATCATTAGTGACATTCTTGTTCTTATACCAAAATCTGTTTCTGTCCCTTGAATAATTTGTGTTGTCATTGTATTTATTGAGCTTGATAATTCCTTTAGCTACAAGAGCCGTTTCAATGCTCATTCCTTTCTTAATGAGTTTCTCTATAGTACTAGGACTTTTCAATTTTAGCTCATACATCATTTCTGGGACCAGATTTTGGATAAACAAATTCACTTGCTGTTCTTCAGGTATATCGAGAGAAGAATGACTATACAAGCTTTGCCAGCGTTGCAAGAAAGTCACTAATGGTTCACCTGGCTTTTGCTTGGTATTGCATAAATCTGACATGGTTACATCACTGTCGATATTGAATGCGAAATGAGATAAAAACTTTTGAGCCAATTCTAACCAAGTCTTTATATTTCCTGGCAGATGTGAATACCAATCCATGGCTTGTCCTATGAGACTTCGTGCAAATAATCGCATTAAATATGTCTCCTCATAGCTCACTTCAATACATGCCGCAAAAAATGCTCGAATGTGATCTTTTGGATTGCCATTCCCTTTATATTTCTCAAAGTTGGGTGCCTCAAAATGCTTAGGGAATGGAGGCATGTATACACTCTTGTCAAATGGATTAGGACATAAATCTTGATCTGTATACAACTTCTTTGTCCCTTTAGTTTCTAATGCATCAACTTTTCGTTGCAACTTCTCAAGTTGTTGTGCAATTGTATCAGATTTTAGAGGTCCATCATTAATCTCAGTTGGTATTCTTTGTTGATATATCGCATTTCCAATCGGTTGTTGATACTCTGCAATGGTTGTTTTTGGCGTTTCTGGCATATAAAGCTCTTGGTACATCTCTTGTTGTTGCAGTTGTGCTATGCCTTGATATCGACCTTGTTGTTGTGCTGCTTGGAGCCTAGGTTGATATTGCAATTGAGTAGGTTTTTGATATTGTATAGGCGCCAATTGCGGTTGTGAAGTAGAATAGCTTGTTTGCCTTGGCACATATTGTGGCACATATTGGTGTTGAAGCTGACGGATCGGAATATGTTGACTGTGCCAATTGTTGTCGTGGTGTATATCCCATTAGTTGTAAAAAGCTTTGTTTAGATGGTTTTCGTTGCTTCTCCTTAGGATGGGGTATAGCACTTGCATTAACTTGCTTTATTGCTTGTCCAATCCATTGTGATGGTTGCAAGTTTGCATTAACTTGTAATGGTGCCGAAGGCGCTGCAATTTCTTGTCGAATGCGATATTGTTGTTGTTGTACACTGCTTGTTTGTACATTCGATTGCACTTTTTGTATATTATTCAATCATTGCAACAATTATTGTTGGTACAAACCACTATCTGTAGCTCTTTGTGTCGCCATTATCGAAGGATCTATCGCAATAGTGTTTGGCATAGATATTGAACTCAACGGGACATAAGAACTTTGTTGCATCATGGAATTACCTTGGACATTAGTGATATGAGGCATTCCAGTCGTGAAACTTTCTTGCATCTTAGATGTTGATCCAATTTTATGCATATTAGGAACTACTTCTTGTTGATGGATATTTTTCAATATTTGCATGGTCCTTGTTTGATCTTGTGTTGCAGGTGTTACATTGAATAGTGGATTATTTATTGTCTCAAATGGTGACTTTTGAGGAATAGTCACTGTCAATGCCTTTGAAGCACGTTTACTCATTAAGGTAGGCTGAGTTTCAGGTTGTACATTTTCTTCAGTTGGATGCGGAGAGAAACTTAACAACTCACCACCTTGTTGTTTTTGCACATTGACTTGTTCACTTGAAGAGGTCACATTACTCATCATGTTAAGATATTTTTGTGGAAACATCCTAAAGACCTTACTCAAGAACTTATCCATTTTTTTTGTTATCTTTGGATTTTGAAGGAACATGTCAATATCATCTGAATCATCAGAATTGGATGAAGAGTCTGGTTGGATATTTGGATTTGTTTCTTGGTGAATGCCTTGATCTAAACCAAATTCTTGTGAGAGAGTTGGTTCTTCATACAATGTTTGTATTTCATGTTGCAAGCTGGGCTGATTCCAGTTGAAAGGTGCATTGCCTCTTGGAGTTGGTGGGACACTCCCCTATCCTGGTTTCATAGGTACAAACACTGGTTCATATAATGGTGGTGGTCCAAGTTGAGCCGTTCCATATGGTGGTAGAGATGTGTTTGATGAACCTTCAACTTGCATTGTTTGACTAGTTTGAAACTGCGAATTTGCTATGTTATCCATGGGTTGATACATTGGTTCACTCATCTTCTTAGATCTTGATCTTGTCTCAACAGGCATGTCACTTATGCAAATGCAATGTTTTTGGAATTTTTTTTTTTCAAGGATGATATATGATATGCAACTAAATGCAAACTAAATAGATGAAAATGCAATCTATGTTTTTGGTTGTTTTTGAGGATTTTGACAAACTTATGAATGCAAATCTAAGAGAGGGACCCTTAGGAAATTGGAATGATACCTAGACCTCAAAGGACAAAAGGACTTAATTGACAAAGGACAAGATGACAATGTCTCCCCTATATGCTTGGATACTAAGCTAGGTTTGACGAAATGATATTGATGACAAAAGGACAAAAGATTTGATAAGGTCTAGACTTCTTAACAATGACATAGGGTTTATCAAAGATTTGGATTACTCAAGTACGACAAGACCTAGCTTTGACACTATATGCAAAAGGACAATTTCTATGAAAATGACCCTAATATGGTATGCAAATATAAATGTATGACAATGGTATGACTTTAATGCAAGAGGACATATGCAAGTGGATGACTCTTATTGATATGCAAAAGAAGTATGACTTAGGTGAAACCTAACCTTGGTAGTTGACAATGACTTTGCAAAATGCAACCTAGGATGAACCTAAATGTAAGTGACATAAGCGTTGAGACAAGTTTTTGAACAATGTTGGATAACCATGTTTTAGGAAGATGATCTTTGAATGTTGTTGAATTTTTGTTGGATGAATGTCTCTTGTGTTTAATCTTATGTTAGATCAATTTGTTTTGCTTTTTGAAATGGGATGCAATTCAACTTTTGACAAGCAAAGAATACAAGATATTACAACTTAGACTCAAGACAATCATGCTCATTTCCACATTTCTTATGGTAGGCAAAGACATTAGGTACTTGAGAGGTAGACTCATTATGAGATTCAAGGAGAATACATAGATGCTTGACCCCACGGGCTCCCCTCCACGACACTCACTTCTCAGGGCAGCCAAGCATCAGTCCCCATGGAAATCTCCCCATGGCGAACTTAGTATCTCTTCCAAGTATCCGAATTTGTCCTTCTCAAGCAACTAGAAGGGTTTTTGGCCTCTAAAAACAAGGTATGTAGTAAGGATTTCTGTTAAGCATTACTCCTTGATGTCACGCAAGCATGATTGAGACATTAAGCCCATCAAGATACCAAACAAATGTAGTCGTGCAAGCATGATTTAGACCAAGAGGCCCTACTTAGATGTTGATATGAGAAAGAGTTCAAGGGTCATCACTTCCCAAGTAACTGCAATTCCCACGTAACACTTCCTTCAAAGCTTTCACTCATTGGGTATTTTTTTATAGTGAGTTAGAATGCCAAGGAATTCTAGCCGTACTCACTTTGGGTCATTCCCTTCTCATGATTATCACTTGCTTGCAAAAGCAAAGTGGTCGGGAAGGCAGGCCCTCTAAAGGAGACACACAATCAAAGACACGAGCATGGTATCGAAGATCTGGATTTCTGATCACCCTAAGAAGGATGAGAGCATACTCTCCTACTCCAATGTCACACTCAACAAAGAAAGCACAAACATGTTTATTCCAACCTATTTAGAAATGACTAAGTGCCTAATTAAAAATCACAAACACAAAAGTTTGGTTGTTTCTCCAAGGCAACCTGCAAAACCCAAGTTAGAGGTTTGATTTGTTGTCTTTGACTATCGAATCTGCATAAAACATATTAGTAGTTTGATTTGTAGTATTTTCCATGCATATGCCAAGATTCTACACAGATAATTAGTACCAAAATCCAAAGCACAGAAAACAGAATGCAAAAGCACAACAAACTTCAAGTAAACACTGTATTTTTTTACCTCTGTTCTGGACTATACACAGGCGCAGAACCCATGACATAGGTGCAGAATGTCTGACACAAGCGCAGAATGTCCCCTACACAAGCGCAAAATGCTCAACACAGGCACAAGTTGTCTTACACAGGCGTAGAAGTCTCCAGAATACCCTGCACGGCCCTGTTTTTGGGTTTTTGACCTGCAAATCAACTTCAAAGCACTCAAAAACACAGTAAAGGGATTCGAAGGTTAGTTTTCACATCAGGTTCACCAATTAATGTAAGTTAGGAAATAGGAAATCATCACAAACAAGAGAAACATATTCATCAATCATTGTCTAATCACGAAAGGCTAGAATGCAATGAATCTATCCTAAACAACATTCAATAGAGACATGAAATAAAAACATTCAAAAACAAAAGATTATGCAAACCATAGACATGACTTGAACGCTCCTTCATGCGGCTCCATTGTTCTTCTTTCCTCTTCAAATGGTTGGATTGTGGATCTCACCTACAAGTGCACACACACAATTGAAAGCAAGATGGATATTGATTATTGATCAAGAGTACTAGAAGCATAAATTCGATAGTCTGATTACCAATTATTAATTATTAGCCTTGATTGATGAAGATCATCCAATTCGTAGAAGAATTGGAGAGATGAACAAATTTAGCATGAAATGGATATTGGAAGCAATTAATTTCAAAAATGGCACAATTGAGTGGAAAGAAGAAGGTTATGACACCTTCTATGTCATGAATTATGACATATTGCCAATGCAAAACTTAGAGGACTAGAACCCTATGACATCTTGTTATGCCAAGAGTATGACGCATGAAGCACAAAAATAGGGAGCACTAAAGACAAGTTAATTAGGTGGAAATTAAAATTAGGAATTAGAAAATAGGTGGAAATTAGGAATTAGGAAATAATGAAAATAGGAAATTAGAAATTTAGAAAATTAGAAATTAGTGAATTAATCAATAATTTTTCATTTATTAATTAATTCATTCACAAAGAGGAATAATTAGCCAATTAAATGAATATTTAATTGTAATGAGAAGACTTAGGATAAATAAGTAATTTATTAATCCTAAAGGAAGAAAATGATAAGCAAGGTTAAATGACTAAATCATGAAACCCTAGAAGGCGAATTAGGTCTTGAAAGATAATTGACTCGATTTGATTTGATTTTGGATTGATAAATGACCAATGTGATAAATGATTTGATTGAGAAAATGCGCCAATTGATGAGGAACAATGGCAAATTGATCCAAATTGACATAATTGAGACAGATAACGATCAATGACAAATCGATCGCAAAATGACAAGATCGACAAGAGGACAAGAATTGATGACAAAATAGCTTGCAAGATGAAAAGATTGAAAATGACCACGATCGATGACAAACCGATCACAAAATGACAAGATCGAACAGTGACAACGATCGATGACAAATCAATCACATGATGACAAGATTGAAAAGAGGACAAAACCCTAATTAGGATTGACGATGTCCAAAATGATAAGATTGATGATAAGATTTATAAGAGGAAAAAACCCTAATTAGGATTGACGATGTCCGAAATGATGACAAATTAGCACGCACATTGATGCAACAAGATAAAATCGATAAAAATCATGACTGGATAGTGTTGTCGACAAGACCAAATTTGAGGATGAGATGATTGAAGAATGTAGAAGAATGAATTGATGCTTGCAAATGATAAAGATCAAGTGCAAATCATAGGAGAAATGTTAATGCGACGCAAAAACCTAAAATGAGGCAATGTGCAAATGTTAAAGTATGACCTCGCAAGCGTTGACCATTTTTAGGTGTCTACACTCCCAAAATATCTAAATCAAACAACTTGCGACCCAAACGAGATCATAATCTAATATGAAAACTTCAAAGAGATGTTACAAGAATGTTTAACAGCATTCCCTTATACTCTTTCAAACTATCATGCCAAAATAAGATAGCATGGGCAAGAAGATATGAAACACTTCATACCAGGTAAGCCAAAAAACACAATCTTGAGATCAAATATTTACAGCCATACCTATGGTACACTTCAACAATTCAAACTTGAACTGAGACATTGCATGGAAAACATAAGAACATCCACCAATTGGAAGAGAAAACACATAAATGAAAAGAAATGCAGAGCATTTCTTAGACTATTTGACATACAACCAAACTATCTACATACTATAATTACAAAAGTCATCTATGACAACTCCAATGTTATGAAGAGAGAAAGATATGCCATTTATAGTACATGACAACTAGTTTCTATACCTCAAGTCCATATCTTCACCTATAGAGAAATGATGAGCATTATCCCAGACAATTAATGGTACAAATTTCTGCATTCTCATTATTTCATCAAAATGCAAAGAGGAAAATATATTTGTATCATCAAAATTCCTTGAAACCAAATTTGTTTATTTCATTAATAAAATTATGACTGAGAAAGATTTCAAATCAATAAGAAAAAAATAAGTTGCACACTTACCTTAAGTTTATTTGTAATTCATTCCTTTCTCTCTTTGTTGGTTCGCTCTTATTTGTTGTTCATGGCATCTATCTTGTTCTACATGTAGTCAACTAGTGTATTTCTAATTTTTTTTGCAATATTATCCCCATGATATAGATTTATACTCCATTTGGCAAAATCTATGCAGACTATATTATCAACATTACTTCCAATGTAAAAGGATGAACGGGTGCAATACCTCTACCATCCCTCTGAAATAATATAGGTTTCACTTCCCTTCTTCACTTGGGTTGATGACTATCATTATTCTTTACATAGGAGTCAATTGTTATTCTTATTGTCACAATTTATCAAATGATTCTTTCATGAACAAATTGTAGTTGTATACTTTATAGAAGATTCTCAAATCTTTAATTTCAAATGCAAGCATGAATCATTAATACAATGACATAGAAAATAAATTAATAAATGCATTTTAAAATGCCAAATATTGCATTTGTAAATTAACAATTAAATTTTAAATAAATATAGAGGATATGGTTATAACAATGAGTAGAGTGATGAGCGGGAGTGGGGGTTGGCATTGAGGATAGAGTAGAGGATGTATATACTAATGATGATGATGGGGAGAAAGATTTATTTGGGTTTGGTCATTCTTCTTTGTTGTTGCCTTTTCTTTCCATGGTGGTTTATGGACTCACGGAGGTTTTGTGGTGTAAGGTTGCCTCTAACGATAATTTGTAATGAAGTTTCTTGGTTTGGGGTTTGATGGGTGTCCTTGACCCTCCTTCTAGGGCTCCTAGTCCTTCTCCCCTCCAATGTGGGCTTTGTGCTATGCATTCCTTCTTTGCCTCTACTTCCTTATTGACTTGCATTTTTTGGGGTGCAGGTTGGCCCTGTAGTTGTCGTTGGACCTATGTGTTTGGTTGGTGTTTGTGGGTTGTGAGGCAGGGTGCTTGGTGGTTTCGAGTTGTTCTGGTTTTTGTTGTTGGCCCTCTCTTTGTTGGTGTTATGGGAGGGTTTGTAGGTCCTTGGCTTTTGGATTGGGGCTTTCGGCTGTCTTCTGTGGGATGCTCCCGGTCTGGTTGATGTGTGCTAGATGGCTTATTATGGCTCTATTCTTATTTGATTTGGTGTTGAGGGGTGGAGGGTGAACTTGGTTGGTCTTATTTTCTCTCTATGGGTGTTGGTAGAGCCTTTTTGGGTGTTTCTCCTTGCGTTGGGAGTGGAAACGAAGTGCTTCTTTTCCCTTTTGGGCTATGACACTTTTGTTCTTTGCCCTATCTATTAGGGTTGTTAAGGGATATTTCAATTTTTTTCTATTGCTGAAGTTTTGTGTATTTCAGTGATTCTACTATTGTCTGCCTTTGTGTTTTTCAATGTGTTGTTGTTGCTAATCCTCATGTTGGCCAAAAGGATGCCAGTAGTTTTCAAGGGCTCATTTTGGCTTGTTTGTTTTTGGTTAGGATATGGTTTTGACAGGGATTTGTTTTTCCCTCTCTCCTTCAGAATGGTTGATGTTGTTCTTGGTTGGGATCTTCCCAATATGGCTGCTATGGAGGTGAAGGTTGTAACCAGTATGGCGTCTATGGAGGTGAAGTCTACCCCTATTGAGGTCGGGTCTCCATTGCCTACTTGGTTGGGGGAATGGCATATTCTACTCCTGCTGCTCTCTTTCTTATTCCTTATTGAGGCGGAAGAATCTCCTACTGAGTTGGGGATCTACTTTTGGAAGGAGGTTGGTGGTTGCTCTATGTGGTACTCTCTCAACTGGTGCTGCTCGAATGTTGGGTTGTGGGCTGATTGGTTCACCTCTCTATCTGTTTTCTCCTCTATTTCTCCTATCGAGGTGGGATCCTCTTCTATTGAGGTGGAGATGAGTTTAGCAAGTGAGAAGTTGATTTACTATTGGTTGTTCCAGGTTAGAAGTTGCTGGTTGGTTAAGGGTGCCATTTCAAAACACTTATTTAAGGTTTGAGGAACCTTGGAAAAATCCCCCCTCTTTTTACACCTCGTTGTTTGGGAGGTTTTATAGATTTATGGTCTGGTTGCCATCCCTTTTTGGTCCTTCCAGATAATGTGTTTATGGAAGTGAAGGTTTGTGGGTGCCTTTTTAACACCTATGAAGGTTTTGGGTCCTTTTGAAAACCCTTGATGGTATCGAAAGCTAGTTTTTTTCCCCATGATATTGGTCCTTTTTCTCTGGGAGTTGTGTTCTTCTTTGTTGAGCTGAATGCCTTCCTTCTTTGTACAAGGGTTCACGGTGCTTTCAAAATCCTGCTTACCTAATAAAAAACAATATGTCATTTTTAGAAGAAATTGATTGTATAATAAGTTTTGATTGATAGCTTGAAGTTGAGCACCATTTTTTGCAATTCTTTTAAAAAAAAATTCATGTATTGGACTTTGTTGCATTGTAAAATAGACTAAGTTGTAAAGTTCAAAAAATAGAGGGTTACTTAAAATTTTATGAAGGATGGTGCTTTGAGTTGTGCATTTGAGCACTTCGCTAAGTAATACATTAAGCATTTCCATATTCCTCTTTAGTATTTTCTTTGAATACAACTCTTTTTAGGAATGTTGTCATGAGTCATTTATTTAGCACATCAATGAATCATGTGTCTTTGAAAACTTCCACACCTTCTTGAGCACAACATTATTTGGAGATGACCATTTTATTTCAATGGCATGAAATGAATTCTCCTCAAATATCATTTATGAGACATTGCACTCTTTTGGAGATGAAAATTGTAGTTTGACGAATGCATTAAAATATCTTCGGTTGTTGTTACTTTTCAAATTTAGAGTTGGTTTCTTGAGAACATCTAGAGACTCATTTTAGTAGGACATCACTTCTTTTGTTCTTGTTATACATCATCTATTGCATCAAATTTTAGAGGTGCTTCATAAAGAGAATCCAAAGGTTTTTCAAGTAGAACATCACATGGAGCATTTGAACATCATGTTATGTGAAAGATATATAGTCTCTCTTTTCTCTCTTTAGGGTTCAAATATTATTGTACATTACGTTATAAATAGTCCTTGGGGGTTCATGATGAGTCCTTTTATCACCTGTATTATTCACTTGTACATTTATTTTGTATCATAATTCTTTCGAAGAGGAGTCCATTGGATTTTCACTTTTTCTCTATTTTATGAGAAATTTGTGCATAGGTACGTAACATGACTAGTAGTCATCGGGGCCCATCATCATCATTGTATATATTAGTCCCTAAGTTACACTTTAGGAGGGTTGTTGGTGTAAACAATGACTTTATCAAACTAGTTGGCTTCTAGCATACCTAGAGAGAGATCTATTCGCATTGCTTAAGTCTCCTATTAGGAACTTTTAGAGTTTTGTCTCACCTCAAGTAATTGAGATAAGTGTCCTTGCATTGTGAGACAACTAGTGCATTTATATTTGACTCTTGCCCACACACTTGTCAAGTGAGCTCACAAATGTTCCATATTTGGAGGAGTAATTAATCACCATTTCCTATATACTCACCTCATCATCCTTATCTATATAAGCAATTTTACTTTGTAGATTACATACACTCTCATTGTATAGGACATATATTGTTATTTGTGCTAATTTTATTTCATTTGTTGAAGATTTTATTGTGCATTTTGGTTGTGGTTTATCTGAACACTTATAGGTGATAAATAGTTGTTATCTTTCTTTGTTACATAAGAGTCATTGGTAACTTAATGAACAATGTGTATTACTATTGCTTGAGATGTATTTATGGACCTTATAATACTTATAGGCGTCATATATTGTGTAGAGTTTTGTTGTGATGTTTATATGTATCTAAGAAGTCTGAATATATGTTCTTGTGTGTTGATACATATTATAAAGTCATACGAAATGATTTGTAATATGTTACAATGTTAATAATATAATATAGTGTGACCATTATGATATTTAATATTTTATAAAATACATGATTATGAATTATATATATTATAACTAATTGATTTAAACACCTCAAACCAAATTGTTTAGTTCATAAACAATGGATTACCTATCTAGACACTTCAAACCCAATGATGATTTAAAAAGATCGAATAGCCTTTTATGTGTGAATTCATCATACCTTCCATGCACATCTTGTATGTAGGATGATGCGAAAGATGCTTCAACACTTATCACATGGGTTGACAAGAAGCATTTTGTCAACTGAACAATAAATAACGAAAGATCGGTGAACTAATTTCTTGACTAATCTAAAAGAATAAACAATATCCATCTTGCAAATTCAACCAATCTTATCATAATACAGAAATTCTTTTATTTTGCAATTCTCCACAAAACTTTCCATAACATCAATCAATCAAACGTGCAAAGAGAGTAACATAAAATATAATCGTCCAAGATAATGTCAACTGTTGCCCAGGTAACTCTTAACTTTTCACGAGATGTGCAAGAAAAATAAACATGAATTCAATACTCCCCTTCTATTCTATGCTGTAAACTAACTAGAAACTGAAGATTTCCAGACATTAATGGAGGAGCCACACAAAATTTACATCACATTGCAAAATAAAACTTCAATTCAATCCAATCCTTCTATTCTATGCTCTGGGTATCCTGTAAACTAAATACAAATTGAGAATCTCCAGACATTAATGGAGAACCCACAAAAGATTTTCACGCACACTCAACAATTTCTTCCCTGACACGGGAAATTCGGGCAGGACGACAGCTTCGAGCACGAGGGTAACGAAGATCTGGTTGCGCAGCATTCTTTCTGAAAGACCCACCAAAATAGCAGGGACTGTCCTCATCAATCCTTCCCACAGAAGGTGCCCCATTGGTACTAAAACTTCTGGGAATTTCCTTTTCTTGAGCCACAGGAGATGATTTATTGCTCTGTGAGGCAGCCCTAACGAGCTCACCAAATTCATCATCATATGTAAGGGAGGAGGTGCTGAAGCTTTTTGGCAGGGTAATGGTGGAAACCCCGAGAGCCCCTGCAGCTAGGCCGCTGTAATTAGCCCTCCCAGCACACTGAGTCATGCTTCTGATATAGAAATCTCTGGCTTTGGCAAGGTATGGAAGAGGGGAGAAAACCTTTATTACTCTGTAAAATGATGCAGTTCGGGGCTTTTTTGGAACACTGCTGGTGGCTTTGGCATTGCTGGTTCCTTCCATGGTGGGATTTTGATTTCTGCTCTGCAACTGTGTAGATCGGTGCAGAAAGATGAAGTGATGAGGATCAGAATTATGATTTTAAAGAAGTCGACTCAAATCAAGTTGCAAGAAGAGGTCAATAGAGGAACGAATCAATGAAGAGAACATGAAAGTTTTTTAGTTTTTTTTTTAGTAGAATTGGCTGCATTGGAAATAAGCCTAGGGAAGATGACGATGGACTAGGTAGTATTTTCTAATTACTTAATTTGAGTGTAGATTAAGTAGAAACTATTATTATAAAGTGTTGAAGGTGGCAACTTTGTTTTAAACATTAATAATGAATAAGCAAAGGTTGATACTTTCAAGTTGATAGTTTATTAGGGATTACATAAAAGTGGTTATGATTTTTTATTAATTTTTTTTTATTGTTATTGTGATTAAGATGGAGGAGGATATGATTATCAAAAGAACAATAAATTATATCATTACATTCATATAAATTATTTTTTGAATTATTATGTTCGGGAAAAAGTCAAAGGCATACGCATATATATTATTTCTAGTGTCATCTTAGGCTTGCTTGAGGTTACATGACGACCTGACCTACCCACATGAGAAATTTGAATCAATATTGTTTCCATAAAGTATTTGATACTTTCAAGTGGATAATATTAGCAATTACGTAAAAGTGGTGATACAATTTTTTAATTAAAATTTATTCCTGAATAATTTGTTTTATTGATATTGTAATTAAGATGGAGGAGGACATGATTATCAAAAGAATGATGAGTTAATTATTTTTTGAATCATTTTTTTCTTTGAATACAAAGTCAAAGGCGCACACACACATAACTCAACATATATTGTTTATGGTAAAAATGGAAACAACAATATTGAAATACTAAAATAGATTCAACCACAAAACCCTAGCCTAACAACAACAAAGATCCACCATAACATATGAAGATTACCTAAGACAATGCAAATCAATGAAATCACAAAGATTATAGCATCACATGTCCAATAGGGTATGGATCTCCATTCTTCCTATCCCCATTGGTCTTACTTGATATATTTGCTCTCAGATTTTATATTGTGCACAAGAGTTCAAAAAAGATCGGAAATGTGGTTGCAAGTAGGCTTGATCACATATGAAAGTTTCAATGCTAGTCGAAGAGGATTGATAATGAAGGAAGCATCCTCTTATATAGAAGACACTGTAGGAAATGGAGGGATAAGATTGAGAGGTCTAAAAGATAAATGGTTGGCTAGGATTAGAGGGTAGGTAGAGGAAATAAGAAAATAATGATAGGGTAGGTAGTGTAGGAATTAAGAGATGAATGACATGTGTCATAGGTAGAAAAGGGTAATGAATTAATTAAATAAATAAAGATTTATTTAATTAATAGAAGAAGTGGGATCAATTAAATAAATAAGAGTATTTATTTAATTTAGGGGAAGGATAATTTATATAAATAAAAGTATTTATTTAAATGAGAAATAAGGCTAGAAGAGGATAAATGAATGAATTAAATAAATAAAGAATTAGGCTAAAATAATTAAATAAATAAAAATATTTATTTAATTAGACAGGACAATTTTAGGTGTATATATATATATATATATATATATATATATATATATATATATATATATATATATATATATATATATATATATATATATATATATATATATATATATATATATGAGTGGGTCATCTTGGGCTTGCTAGAGGTTGCATGTGGACCTGCCCATATGAGAGATTTGAATCAATATTGTTGTTACAAAGTATTTTTTATTTGATTGTTTGTCTATAGATTAACAATGGAGGGAACAACGCAGCCAAAATCCAAAATCCATTTTTTGCGAATGGAGGGAACATCGCAGCTGGAAGGAAATTTGAATTTTGTGAATGGAGGGAACAACACAGTTGGTTCCTTTCGTTCAGCTGCCTCTGCAACAGAAGGACCCACGACAGATGATGAGTATGGGAGTCCGGATGGGGACCCACAACATCGAGACCCTCCTCCTGACCGTGAAAACATGAAAGATTCTTCCAAATCGGGTCCTGAGGGCGTGAAAGTTGACTTGGAAAAGGTGACTGAGGTGAAGGCTCTCAAACCCTGGAACCGCCTTTTTGCAAACAAACCCACTGGTAAATCGTCCTTCCCTTCCATGGAAGACATTTCTGATAAAAAACTGGTAAATTTGCTATTGCAATTCCTGATATGGTCATCGATCATAGTATATCTTTAATGGCCTTTTCTCTAGTGGGAAATTTTGTTGGGCCACGACCCAATATTAAGGATGTTAGATCCTTTGTTAAGAGAAAATGGAGGCTGAAAGGTCAGGTTGATGTTTCCGCCCTGTCAAGGGGCTTTTTGGTCTTCTCTTTCTCCTGTGGGGAAGATCTGGAAATGACCTTGAGCGGTGGACCGTGGATGTTTGGTAAATCTTCATTATCCCTAAGGAAATGGTCCCCAAATATGGAACTCAATGACTCCTTCGAATCTGCCCCGGTCTGGGTTAGGCTGCCCGACTTGCCGGTTGCATTCTGGGTGGAGGATGTTTTTTCAGGTATTGTTAACTCATTTGGGGAGCTTGTTGCGATAGATCCTATGATAGTAGCTCGTAAGAGACTGGTATATGCGAGAATCTGTGACAATATCTCTTAGAATATGGATCTTCTCAGTTCTATTGATATAAGCTCGAAACTTGGGGTATGGGAATAGACTATAGAGTTTGAGTCCCTCCCCTGTGTGTGCTTTTCCTATAAGAAAGCTGGACACTGGGCTAAGGCTTGCCCTGTTAGTTTTGATACTAAATGTAAAGTACAGATGCCAATAACTAACAAGATGAGAGGGGGGGGGGGGGGGGTGAATCATACAAACTTAAACTTCCATAAAATCAACAGATTCAACCTCGGTAACTTACACTTCAGCAACTTAACCAAAAACTGCTAAACATGCAAACTTATGAACACATAATCATAATAACATTCATAGCACCAGATTTAACGTGGAAACCCAAATAGGGAAAAACCACTATGGGATTTCAGACCCACTAAGAAATATACTCTTCTAGAGTATGCTCGGTTAAAAGCAAATCCTGTTAAAGATTATAAACACATTGCTAGATGTGACCCAGTTAAGGGATTTCCCTCAGATCTGTTAGGATCTTCACTTTGTTAGAAGTGACCTTGTTAAAGGATTTCAAACACTCATTTAGAATGTTACCTTGCTAGAGGGTTTACATATAAGACTGTTAAGTCCACTTGGTTAAGAGATTTTCTGTCACTTACAAAATAACAGTAATAAAAATCTATATGCAACTTCACATCTAAAATGCTAAAGCAGATTCTTATTTGCTCAAAACAATCTAGTCATAGGACTTATCTTGTCCCTCTGCTAGGCTCCTTACTCTGTTATTCAAACACGTCTTCAAGCTTCTGTGCTCAGTAATCACTATGTAGCATCCCTGTGCATACACTTGCCCACATATGTTGTTTATCAACAGTTCCTTATTTATAAACAATTGCTAACCGCTGAATCTCCTTGATCACATTTCCCATGATCAATCTTAGCCATCAGATCTTCTAACTTGACCAGGTTCAATGTATCCTTCCGATCTGAAAACATTTTACCTTACCTCGGGACTTGCATTCCTATCTTGGAACTTTCATAAGGTTATTGCAGTTCAATCTGCGTTGTAGATCTTCCTGCCGATTTTCCTTTGCGATAGATCCTTAACAAACTTCATGCATGACATACCAATCATTTATACATCTCCAGCTAATCATTGTCCTTCATTAAATAATGCTTTTATCCATCCAATGCGCACTGTCATAACTCAGTTGCAACTCAGCAAATACTAGACTTTACTCGGTAGACATTTCACCTTCATTAACTGATATCGATAACCTTAGGGTTTACCGACTAGGTTCTTTGTTCGGTTACATAGTATAGTATTAATCTTACAATCAACAACATATGTAGGATATCAAAACAATCTAAACATCATGTTCTCATCATTGTCTAACTCGGTAATAGTTGCCCATTGAATAACTTATTCCTCCCTTTATTCATCACATTCTTTCTGTGTCTTTTACCGACATCTTAATTCTCTTCTAATCAATCTTCTCAAGATATGGCAACATCATACTGAATCAAATAATCAATTTCTTGACATCAATGACAAAATAATGTTATAAAGATAGTTATCATCCTTCTTCGGTTATATCAATAATCTTCAACAACCTTCTCAATATCCTTATTGAATATCAACAATCTTTTTTACTATAATGCCAACAATCTCCCCCTTTGGCATTGATGATAAAACCAGCAATTAAATAGTAATACCAACAAGATATTCAAATTGATTCGGAGTCAGATTGCTATTAGACTTCTCCTGTTATCCTTGATCTGTTGTCTTCTGAAGTCTTCTCCATTTTTATTAGGCTTCTGAGCTGTTGACTTGCATTTAGTCTTCTCCATTTTTGCAATCTACTCCCCCTGTCATTAGTCTTCTGTTATTTCCATCATTCAGGGCTTTACCATTCAGTCAACCATTTAGTCTTCTCCCCCTTTGACAACAATGCCAAAAAGTAAAAGAACTAAATCATGATTTCTTCCTCTGTGAAGTGATTTGCCTTGCTGTGTAACATCTCAGTCTCAGTCAGATCAACTTGTCTCTATTCACTTTTTCCTACACAACTTTAGGTGACCTCCTAAAGTGCATAAATCAGCATCAATCCACACATAATATTTTGTAGATTCATCGAATTGATGCTTTCACCGAACCCGGTCAGTGAATAGAAGATAGGGGTAGGAGCCCTAACTTGCTTCTGAGATACTCAAAAGTGTCCCTTGGTAGTGGCTTTGCAAAGATGTCTGCTAATTGCTCCTTTGAACTGATATATTCCAGCACAACTTTCTTCTCTTTAACTTCTTCTCTGAGACAATGATACTTTATAGATATATGCTTTGTCTTAGAGTGCATTACTAGATTCTTTGAAATGTTAATGGCACTAGTATTAACACAGAATATAGTTACTGGCTCAGTAAATTTCTCATTTATACCTTCCAACAGTTGTTTGATCCATGCTATATTGGTACAATTCAATGCTGCAGCAACATATTCAGCTTCTGCTGTAGACTGAGAAATACATCCTTGTTTCTTGCTAAGCCAACTTACTAGTCTTTCTCCCAAAAAGAAAGCTCCACCACTTGTTCTTTTCCTGTCATCTATGTTGTTTGCCCAATCAGCATCAGTATAAACTTTTAAATCAAAATTATTCCTCTTTTCATATAGTAAGCCATAATCTTCAGTGCCTCTTAGGTATCTAAAAATTCTCTTGATTGCTGTCATATGGGTTTCCTTGGGATCTGCAGAGAATCTTGCTACAATACCTACTGCATGTGCTATATCTGGTCTACTATGCACAACATATTGCAATTTTCCAATCATAGATCGGTAAAGTGTCTCATCAACAGATGCAGATTCATCATTCTTTGATAATTTACAGTTAGTAGTCATAGGAGTACTTACTGGTTTAGAATCCTCCATTCCAAATTTCTTCAAGATTTCCTTTATGTACTTGGATTGAGTAATGAAAATCTCATCTTTCATTTGCAATATCTATAAACCTATAAAATACTTTATCTCACCGATTAGTGACATCTCAAATTCTTTGCACATTTCATTTCCAAAGTTCTTGCATAAGAAGTCATTACCACAAAATATAATGTCATCAACAAATATGGCTGAGATCAGTATTCCATTGTCCTCATCTTTCTTCATGTACATATTGTTGTTTTCACTTGTCCTTATAAAACCAATCTTGATTAAATAAGAGTGCAATCTTTCATACCATGCTCTAGGTGCTTGTTTTAGACCATATAAGGCTTTGTTCAGTTTGCATACCTGATCTTTACTCCCATCTTCAACAAATCCTTCAAGTTGTTCAATGAAAACTTCATCTTCTAGTATACCATTCAAAAATGCAGATTTAACATCCATTTGATATACCTTGAAATTTTTGAAAGAAGCATATGCCAACAATGTTCTTACTCCCTGAAGTCTAGCCATAGGTGCAAATCTCACCATAATCTATTCCTTCTTCTTGAGCATAACCTTTGCAAACTAGTCTTGCTTTGTTGCGAATGACCTCACCTTTTTCATTTATCTTGTTTATGAAAATCCACTTGGTACTGATTACATTTTTGTCCTTTGGTCTTGGGATTAGTGTTTGTGTGTCATTCTTCTTGATTTGATCAATTTCTTTTGTCATAGCATTTACCCAATCTTCACTGTTGAATGCCTCTTTCACTATTCTCAGTTCAAATTCGGAAATCCGACATGTGTTCTGTCTCAGTTTGTTTCTTGTCATCACTAGATCATCTTTATCTCCTATAATCTGACTTGATGCATGATGTCTTGTGACATATTTAGCTAATATAGGCTCGACAGGTTCTGTATGATCTTCTTCATCACTCGGTAACTAGACATTATCTTCATTTTCTTCAGCAGCTTTCTCGGTAGGACTTCTTGGTTGAACATAAACAAATTCTTCATAATCTTTTGGTTCTTTGGAATTTCCTTCATCATTTCTTTCTGCATATTCATCAATTTTCACATTTGCACTTTCCACTATTTGTTAGATGATTTGATCAGACATTTAAATGCTTTACTTCTAGAAGAATAACCAAGAAATGTTCCTTCTTCACTTTTTTGATCAAACTTTCAATTTTTGTCATCTTTGTGAACATAGCATCTACTTCCAAAGATTTTAAAGTAACTTACATTAGGTTTCTTGTCATACCATATCTCAAATGTTGTCTTCATAGTTCCTTTCTTCAGTTGAACTCGGTTCAGGGTGTAAACTGTAGTGCTAATTGCTTCTCTCCAAAATGTTTGAGGTACCCTCTTTTCTATCATCAGGGTTCTTGCACAATCCACAATTGATTTGTTCCTTCTCTTGGCTATCCCATTTTGCTGAGGTGTTCTCGGTGCAGATACTTGCCTCTTTATACCATGACCATTGCAGTATAAGTTAAATTCATCAGAAGTGAATTCTCCTCCTCTATCAGATCTAAGACATTTCAGTTGTCTTCCTATTTCATTTTCAACTCTTGCCTTGTACCATTTGAACATTTGAAAAGCTTCTGATTTTTCTTTTAAAAACATGACTGACATCATCCTTGAGTAATCATCCACAAATAATATGAAATATTTATCACCATAATAACTTTGAACTTTCATAGGACCACAAAGATCAATGTGTACTAGATCTAAAATTCCTTTAGAAGTGTAGGACTTACTTGTAAAGCTTGATCTTGTCATCTTGCCCATCTGGCATCCTCGGCACATAGCATTCTTAGGTTTTTCAAGACTCGATAGACCTCTTACTCGTTGCTTCTTACTTATTTTGATCAGATTATCAAAATTTACATGACAAAACCTTTTATGCCATAACCATGTATCATCTATCTTTGCATAAAGACACTTGTTCTGAGTTGAGGCAAGATGAAATGTATTACCTTTTGTTTGTGTCCCGGTAGCAGCTAACTTTCCATGCTTGTCATGAACTTTGACAATTCCTTTCTGAAATTCTATTAGATATCCTGTATTGTTTAGCTGTCCTACACTCAACAAATTGTATTTCAAACCTTCAACCCAATATACATCATCACATGTAGCATTGTCAAGAAGTGTTATAGATCATTTACCTTTTACCGAACATGCTACATCATTACCAAATCTTACATATCCTCCATCATAGTCTTCTAATTTAACAAACTTGTGTTTATCACCTGTCATATGATGTGAACATTCATTGTCTATGATCCAAGAATCATTATTATTTATGTGAGATATTAGGGCTTTTTCTTCATACCTTTCTTCATCAGATCCATCTTTAATAGCCACATAAACAGCTTCCTCAGTATCAGTTTCATCAGATTTGTCATCATTGGATTCCTCATCTTCTACTAGACATGTCTTTCTATCTCTCCTTCTGAAGTCTCGATGTCCTCTGTATTGGTTATCTTTCTGCCTGTTATCTCGATATTCTCTCTTTTCACTAGATTCTTTGTCAGGGCAGTTAGAAGCCATATGTCCTATTTTATCACAATTGAAACATTTTAAAGGTATCTTTCCTTTATACTTACATTTTCCTCTCGGTAACCTTCTGGCTAATAATGCTTCAAATTCTTCTTGCTTCTTGATTTCCTCATACAATTTGTGCACTTTTTCCATGTTCTTGCAAAATCTTTCACTTGCTCCACTATGATCCCCTTCAGAGTACTTACTCATTCTATCATTGTAATCATCAGATTCACCAATATGAAAAGAACTGAATGCAAATTCTACTTTATTCATCGAAGACCCACTATTATCAAAATTACTTTACTCAAATGCATGTAGCTTACCAATAGTAGCATCCAAAGAAACTGGCATGTTAGGTACAGACCTCAATTCATTGATTGCAGAGACTTGAATAACATAGGCTGGTAGAAGGGTTCTCAACAACTTACTTGTTATATCCTTTTCTTCAATAGTTCCACCTGCTCCTTTAATTTGATTGACAATCTCCTTTAGTCTTGTACTGTATTGGGTTATGTTCTCACCTTCATTCATCCTCATGGATTCAAGTTGTCCTCTTATACTATCTACTTTTGCTCTTTGAACATGTTCATCACCTCCATACATAGATATGAGCTTAGTCCACATTGCTTTTTCATCATTACAGCCTTCTAGATCATTAAACTCTAAGTCGGTCAATGCTGATGTTATTTCAATCATAGCTTGAATGTGTTCTTGCTTTGCCTTAATCTCTTCCAAGGTCATAGGGTTTGTGCTCAGTGAAATGTAATCATTCTCTAGATAATAAGTTGCATATTCACCAATTCCTGATAAATGTAACTTCATCCTTTTCTGCCATGTGGAGAAACTTGACTTGTTCAGCTTCGGTGCATCCCTTTTATACATCTTCAGATCTTTGCCTCAAGTACCTTTAAACTTTTTCTTCTAGAGTCCAAAGCTTTGATACTAATTGTTAGTTCTGATACTAAATGTAAAGTACAGATGCCAATAGCTAACAAGATGAGACGGGGGGGGTGAATCATACAAACTTAAACTTCCATAAAATCAACAGATTCAACCTCGGTAACTTATACTTCAGCAACTTAACCAAAAACTGCTAAACATGCAAACTTATGAACACATAATCATAATAACACTCATAACACCAGATTTAACGTGGAAACCCAAATAGGGAAAAACCACTATGGGATTTCGGACCCACTAAGAAATATACTCTTCTAGAGCATGCTCGGTTAAAAGCAAATCCTGTTAAATATTACAAACACATTGCTAGATGTGACCCGGTTAAGGGATTTCCCTCAGATCTGTTAGGATCTTCACTTTGTTAGAAGTGACCTTGTTAAAGGATTTCAAACACTCATTTAGAATGTTACCTTGCTAGAGGGTTTACATATAAGACTGTTAAGTCCACTCGATTAAGAGATTTTCTGTCACTTACAAAATAACAGTAATAAAAATCTATCTGCAACTTCACATCTAAAATGCTAAAGAAGATTCTTATTTGCTCAAAACAATCTAGTCATAGGACTTATCTTGTCCCTCTACTGGGCTCCTTAATCTGTTATTCAAACACGTCTTCAAGCTTCTATGCTCGGTAATCACTATGTAGAATCCCTGTGCGTACACTTGCCTGTATACATTGTTTATCAACAATTCCTTATTTATAAATAATTGCTAACCGCTGAATCTCCTTGATCACATTTCCCATGAGTAATTTTAGCCATCAGATCTTCAAACTTGACCAGGTTTAATGTATCCTTCTGATCTGAAAATGTTTTACCTTACCTCAGGACTTGCATTCCTATCTTGGAACTTTCATAAGGTTATTGCGGTTCAATCTGCGCTGTAGATCTTCCTGCCGATTTTCCTTTGCCATAGATCCTTAACAAACTTCATGCACGACATACCAATCATTTATACATCTCCAACTAATCATTGTCCTTCTTTAAATAATGCTTTTATCCATCCAATGCGCATTGTCATAACTCGGTTGCAATTCGGTAAATACTAAACTTTACTCGGTAGACATTTTGCATTCATTAACCGATATCGATAACCTTACAGTTTACCGACTAGGTTCTTTGTTTGGTTGCATAGTATAGTATTAACCTTACAATCAACAACATATGTAGGATATCAAAACAATCTAAACATCATGATCTCATCATTGTCTAACTCGGTGATAGTTTCCCATTGAATAACTTAGTCCTCCCTTTATTCATCACATTCTTTCTGTGTCTTTTACCGGCATCTTAATTCTCTTCTAATCAATCTTCTCAAGATATGGCAACATCATACTGAATCAGATAATCAATTTCTCGACATCAATGACAAAATAATGTTATAAAGATAGTTATCATCCTTCTTCAGTTATATCAATAATCTTCAACAACCTTCTCAATATGCTTATTGAATATCAACAATCTTTCTTACTGTAATGCCAACAATCTATTGATATAAGCTCCAAACTTGGGGTATGGGAATAGACTATAGAGTTTGAGTCCCTCCCCTTTGTGTGCTTTTGCTATGAGAAAGTTGGACACTGGGCTAAGGCTTGCCCTAGTAACCCTTAAAAACGTCTGAAGACTAATAATCTTCACAAACAAGTATGGAGAGAGAATATTAACATTAAGGAGGATAGTAGAGTGGAAGTAGGTAGTGGAAGTCCTAGTAACCCTAAAGACTCAATAGAAGCTGATAGGAAAGCTAGTCCTCTTAAGGTTCCTCTTCTGAAGGAAAATAAAAAAGGTTAAAAATAATGGATTTGAGGTCAAAACAGTTAATGGTTTTGAAGTTTTACAAACTTAGGAGGAAGAGAATATAGTTATAGAAGAGATTCTTGAAGAAGGTGAGATTGATGATATGAACGAATCCCAATATGAGGACATTCAAGTTTCTAAAATCCAGAGTAATAAAGTTTGCCTACATGACTTTGAAAGACTTGAAGTTATTTTTGAAGGGAAGAATAAGTTCGGATCGCCTCAAGGTAACCTAAATTCTCTATTTCAGAAGGCTGGAGCTGAAACACCCATTTCATCCCAGAAAGGAGGAGAACCGTGGAATAATATGCAAGTTGAACACAAAGATGAACATGAGGTAGAGAGTAAGAAGACATGATGCTCTAATGGGGTTAAAACTGTTAATGCATGGTAGCTTATGCAAGATAAGATCTTCCTAACCTTCCTTGTTCTATTATTTATCTACATGCTTCATGTCTGATTTATATTGCATATAATTATCGGATTGTACAAACATTGCTTATCATTATGCTATCGGGCTAACAACCCGATAGCATATTAATGTCAATTGTTAATTGGCATTAATATGCTATCGGGATATTAAACCAATAGCATATTAAATGCTATAAGTTATCGGGTTAAATTCACTAATACATGCTATCGGATGCATAAACATTGGCACCGATTCACATCTGTTATCGGGCTTAATTATATCGAGCATATTTGTTATCGGGTTTAATGAATACACCACTTCATTTGGCATTAACATTGGTTAACAAATGCACCGGTTGGATTATATTCATCGTGCACTTTGAATCATCGGTGTTTATATGAACCGATTCATTAAATTGATCAGTCATTATATTATGATATTACAATATGCTATCGGGGGTTTTTGAACCGATAATCAACATTGTGTTAATGGTATAATTGTAAAGGCGCCGATCAATGGGTGCATTGATCGGTCATGCCTAAAAGGCATGACCGGTCAATACACCAATTGACCGGTTGCCTAGATGATATATATGCCAATTGAATTCATTTGGAGAAGACATAGAAAATATTGAATGATCTCTCTCCTTCAGACCTGCAGATAAAAATCAGAATTATTAGACATTGACATAATTCCTCATATCCATATATAGCATTCATAGTTCATAACTTGTTCTTTAATTAAAATTGAAATAACTTTACATGGTATCAGAGCCAGGTTAATCGAACCTAAGGCTATTCAATTTTGATAAAATTCAAGGACTAAGTTACAAACTACATCACATTTCCATAATGGCCAACGCTATCAGATTCGAAGAAAGACTCGGAGGTAGCGAAGATTTTTCAGCTTGGAAGTTTAGAATCAAAATGATTTTAAGAGAAAACAAAGTTGATTCATATGTCCAAACTGAAAGTGCACAACCAGAAGATGAAATCGAGAAATCCACATGGATCGAGGGAAATGATAAGACTATTAAAATAATAGTGGATGGGGTAAGAAATAATATAATGCCCATCATTAGAAAGCAGGAGACAGCTTATAAAATGTTCAAGGCACTTGAAAGGACATTTGAGATATCAAATGCAAGTCGTACTCTGGCATTAAAATGAGAGATCAACCATATCAGTATGAACAAAGGGGAGACAATTAACTCCTACTTCATGAGGATATCAAGCCTAAGAGATGACCTAGCTTCCCTTGGATACGACATCCAAAGCAAAGAGTTAACACTCATTGCTCTAGATGGATTGCCTAGTGGATGGAACACATTCATCCAAGGCATCAGTGCTAGGTCCAAATATCCTAAGTTTGAAAGACTAAGAGATGACTGTCTACAAGAAGAATCCAAATTGAACAAGGTAGGAATAAAATAGAAGAATATAGATGAAGACTTGCAAGTCCTAAATACAAACATCAATAAGAAGTACAAAAAGAAGCAATTCAGGAAAAGAAGAGCTAAACAAGGCAAGAACACTTCTAAGAAAGACCTATCACATGTTCAATGTTATAGGTGTGACAAATTCGGACACTATGTTGCAAACTGTCTGGAGAAAGGAAAGCAAGCCACATTTGCAAAAGTGAGGAAATCTAGAAGAGAAAATGACTCCGAGAACTATGTCCTCTACTCAGCACTTACAAGCCATGCTTCAAACAAATCTAACTCATGGGTGATTGACAGTGGTTCATCCAGACACATCACCGGCTTTAGAGAAATACTAGACTCCATGATAGAGAAAGATGATGAGGAAGTAACCATCGGAGATGATTCTTCACATCCAGTCAGAGGAATTGGAACCTGCACCATCAAATTGAAGACAGGCATGTCACTACGACTTGAAGAAGTACTATATGTTCTAGGCATCAAAAGAAATCTAATCTCCATATCAACACTAGAAGATCAAGGATACAGAGTGACCTTCATGGAAAACAAGGTGTTGGCTTGGCCAAAGAGATCCTCCATCAAAGACGCTAAGGTCATTGGTCAAAGACAAGGCTATTTGTATGAGCTATGTGCAGAGCCCAATCTAGCATTGATCCATGAAGCAACTAATGCAAATGAAGTATGGCACAAGAGATTAGGCCATCTGAATTATAGAGCTTTGTCAACCATGGGAAACCTTGTCACAGGTCTACCTAAGTTGAAGCAATATCATTCAGAGGAATACAAAGGGTGTGCCTTAGGTAAAGATACCAAAAATGCATTCCAGAATAGTACTAGGAAAACTAGCAAAGTTTTGGAGTTAATTTATTCTGATATATGTGGACCTATGTCCGTACCCTCGCTAGGGGGATTTTTGTACTATGTAATTTTTGTTGATGACTACTCTAGGAAGATGTGGATCTACTTTCTGAAATGTAAAGAATCAGAAGAGATCCTAAGTAGGTTTAAAGAGTTTAAAACATTAACAGAAAATCTCTCTGAAAACAAAATTAAAACCTTAAGAACTGACAATGGGGGGGAATACACATCAGGACTATTTAAAGACTTTTGTAAAAATTCTAGGATTAAGAGGGAGTTGACAATACCTTATAATCCACAACAAAATGGAGTAGCTGAAAGGAAAAATAGGACCATAGTAGAAGCTGTCAAAGCCATGATACTAGATCAAAATCTAAACTTGAACCTTTGGGCAGAAGCAACTAACACTGTTGTGTACATACAAAATAGATGTCCTCATTCACACCTTGAAGATAAAACTCCTGAGGAAGTCTTTACCAAGACAAAACCAGATATCAGCCATCTTAGGATATTTGGGTGTTTGGTCTATATTCATGTACCTAAAGAGAAAAGACTAAAACTAGAACCCTCTAGAAAAAGGGGAATACTTGTAGGATACAGTGAAACTTCTAAAGCCTACATAATCTATGTACAAGGGCAGAGAAATATTGAACTCAGTAGGGATGTAATCTTCGAAGAAGATTTAGCCTTCAAAAGGGCCCAAAATACAATAGAACTTGAAATTCATAATCCTACTCCTAACCTAGAAGAAGAACCTACTCCTGAGCTTCAGAGGGAGTATCTTGAGGAAACTATAAGTGAAACACAAGACCCACCTATAGATAATCGCAAGAAAAGACCACTATGGGCCACCAAAACTATAGCAGAAGCTCAAAAGTTCGCTGCTCCTTCAGGAACCTTCAAGGAAAGCAAGAGGCCTAATAAATTCATCAACTATGTTGCACTTATGAATAATCTCTCTAAAGCTGAACCTAACAATGTTTCAGGTGCACTCAAACATCAAGTATGGATAGATGCCATGACTGAAGAATATCAATCCATTATGAAGAATGATGTTTGGGAGATTGTTCCTAGGCCAACCAAGAAGTCTGTCGTGTCTTCTAAATGGTTGTTTAAAATCAAGCATTCTGGAGATGGTAGTATTGAAAAACACAAGGCTAGATTTGTAGCTAGAGGGTTCTCACAGAAGGAAGGAATAGATTACGAAGAAACATTTGCACCTGTTGCCAGGTACACATCAGTAAGAGTTGTCCTAGCCATTGTAGTAGCAAAGGGGTGGAAGGTACATCAGACGGATGTTAAGACAACATTCCTAAATGGTGAGATCGTGGAAGAAGTCTACCTAGAGCAACCTGAAGGGTTTGAAATTAATGATGCAAAGTCTCATGTGTGTAGACTCAAGAAAGCTCTTTATGGGCTCAAACGGGCTTAATTATATCTGACCAAACCTCTTTCCAGAGTGAAGGTTGATCACTTCAGAAAGGGTTTAGGTATGATAGAAAGGTAATCTGCTTTGTAATCTATACTTACATATATTTGAGATGTTTAAGGTGTAAACTTCTTTGTCATGTTTGGACTATCTCTTGGCTTCTTGCCACCCGTGTTCATATCTAAGAGGTGACGATCTCTCAGATACTGAACACTTGTATGTAGACATCATAAGGTGATGATCTTATGATAGTCAAACTAGTAATCATGTTGGATCACTGGTAAGTCATGGATGTGCCATGACTATGCTGTGAAACAATATTTGTACAAATGTTATTGCATTATCACAACTTGGATATGATGAGAACTTAAGCACTTCTCATATGGTTATCCTTGTATTGCGTGTTAGGCAATACTGATATCATGTGTAGGTGATATCTCAACCATTGATCATGTTGGATCTCTGGTAAGTCATGGATGTGCCATGACTATGTTGTGATAAACATTTATAAATGTTATTGCACTTATCACAACTTGGATATGATGAGAAACTAACCTTTCTCATAGACTTATCCTTAAGTATTGCGTGTTAGGCAATACTGATATCATGTGTTAGGTGATATCTTGATGAATCTTACAGATCACATGTTTTGGTGATTTCTCACATGATCAGGTGATGATTCTCTTACTTTTATCACATGTTAAAATAATACTTTATGTCACATGCTCAAGTGATGTTCTTCTATTTTGTATCATATGTCTTGATGGTACTTCTCATGTATAAATGATTTTTGCTGACTGACATTATCTTAGTTATGAAAAGGAAATGTGATGCAGGTTGCCTTATCTATCTTCCAAAGCTAAGAGGGAGTGTTAATGCATGGTAGCTTATGCAAGATAAGATCTTCCTAACCTTCCTTGTTCTGTTATTTATCTACATGCTTCATGTCTGATTTATATTGCATATGATTATCAGATTGTACAAACATTGCTTATCATTATGCTATCGGGCTAACAACCCGATAGCATATTAATGTCAATTGTTAATTGGTATTAATATGCTATCGGGATATTAACCCAATAGCATATTAAATGCTATAAGTTATCGGGTTAAATTCATCGATACATGCTATCGGATGCATAAACATTGGCACCGATTCACATCTGTTATCAGGCTTAATTATATCGAGCATATTTGTTATTGGGTTTAATGAATACACCGCTTCATTTGGCATTAACATTGGTTAACAAATGCACCGGTTGGATTATATTCATCGTGCACTTTGAATCATCGGTGTTTATATGAACCGATTCATTAAATTGATCAGTCATTATATTATGATATTACAATATGCTATCGGGGGTTTTTGAACCGATAATTAGCATTGTGTTAATGGTATAATTGTAAAGGCACCCATCAATGGGTGCATTGATCGGTCATGCCTAAAAGGCATGACCGGTCAATATACCAATTGACCGGTTGCCTAAATGATATATATGCCAATTGAATTCATTTGGAGAAGACATAGAAAATATTAAATGATCTCTCTCCTTCAGACCTGCAGATAAAAATCAGAATTATTAGACATTGACATAATTCCTCATATCCATATATAGCATTCATAGTTCATAACTTGTTCTTTAGTTAAAATTGAAATAACTTTACAAAAACTAGGACCAGATCTAAGGCAGATATTGGTCTTTCTAAATCTCTGCAGGGTCATAAACCCATGAAATGGCATAGGGACCAGGAGAGTAAACAAAACATAGCTGATAGAAGGCAGCAAACTATACAAGAATCCTGTCATCATGTTTCCAAATGAAGGTAATCTCCTCGAACATTTGAGGCCTAAATGATCTCAACAAACAGGATATATTACAGAATCTTATTAGAGACTATAAGCCAGATATCATCCTAGTTCAGGAAACCAAAATGAGTAAGGAAAAATTTGAGAATTTAAATTTCTTCAAACATGGTGGGGTCTATGGCAGTAGCTCTAATGGGGCCTCAGGTAGGGTGGCTATATTCTGAAACAAGAAAACTATTTTAGGAGATATCATTGATGAAGATGGTAATATTATATCAATGAAAGTTAAAATTATCACTGAAGGAAAGGAATGGGTGGTTACTAACATTTATGCCCCAAATTCCAAAGTTGCTAGGAGTAAATTCTGGGATAAAATCCAACTGAAAAGAAGTTATTTTTCCCAAGATAGCTAGTTGTTGATGGGAGATTTCAACACTCCATTACAAGGAACTGATAAATTTGGAGGAACTCAAGCCCAGTTGCATAGCACGACTGACTTGATGGACTTCATCAATGCTAATGCATTGATTGATACTAATCTTACTAGAGCCTCTTACACTTGGTCTAACCGAAGGGATGGAGATGACCTCATTCAGGTAAGGCTTGATAGATCCCTTATCACTCACGATTGGATCCTTTCTCATAGATGTTCTTTGTATGTTATCAATAGAATTGGCCCAGACCTTTATCCCATTTCTTTTGTTGCTGAGTCTGTTAAGAGTAAAAAGTGTTTTCCTTTCCAGTTTGAGAAGATGTGGATATCTCATTCATCTTTAGAAAAATCCATTACCAATTGGTGGAATATTGATGTGAATGGATCTGCTATGTATAAAGTTGCTAAAAAACTTAGAAACATCAAAGATAACATTAAGATCTGGAATAAGAAGGTTTTTGGTGATATTTTTGAATAAAAGAAAAAGTTGAAGGAGGAATTAGAATAGATCCAAAACTCAATACGGAAAGACGGCTATAATAAGTATCCTAAGGCTAAGGAAGATGAAATTTTAGTCAAACTTCACAACATTATTTCTAGGGAGGAAAATTACCGGAGATAGAGCTCCAGGGCTATCTGGTTGGAAGCTGGGGATAAGAACACTAATTTTTTTCACATGACCTCCATGAAACATAAAGCTGCTAATAGAATATCACAATTAATTGTTGAGGACAAAATTCTTCTTAAAGATGATGACATTGGGGATGAAGCTGTTAGGTTCTTCTCTCAGCTCCTTATTGGTAGTAGGGAGATTGACATTGCTAAGTAATAGGACCTGGTTGATAACATTCCCAAGATTATTGAACCTCACTAGAATAAGGCTCTTTCTGCTATCCCTTCTCTTGAGAAAATTAAAAAAGTTGTTTTTTTCTTTTCAAGGGGATAAGGCTCTAGGACCGGATGGTTTTCCCATATTCTTCTTTCAGGAATATTGGCATATTGTGGGGAAAGATGCGGTCAATGATGTTAAAGAATTTTTTGGAGCCAGAAGAATCCTTAAGGAAATCAATTCTACTTTCATTGCCCTAATCCCTAAGGTGGCTAGGGTGGATTCCATGGGAAAATTCAGGCCAATAAGTCTTTGTAACTCCTTTTATAAGATTATCTCTAAAATTATGACTTCCAGACTTCTGGTTGTTCTCCCCTTCATCATCTCAGAGGAGCAAAAAGGATTTGTCCCTGGTAGGCAGATTCTGGACTCTATTATTCTTGTGCATGAGAATATTCATTCTCTTAATGCTGCTAACAGAGAAGGTTTTTTGATAAAGTTGGATTTGGCTAAAGCTTATGACAGAGTGGAATGTCAGGTTCTTCTCAAAATTATGGAGGCCTTTGGATTTGATGATAAAATAATTAAAATTATCAAAGAACTAATCTCCACCCCAAACTTGTCTATTCTTATCAATGGATCTCCGTCTAGATTTTTTAAATCTTTCAGGGGGCTTAGGCAAGGAGATCCTATCTCTCCTATTCTTTTTACCATTTTGGCAAAGATTATGAGCAGACTGATTCAAAAAAAGAAAGTGAATAAAACCATCAAAGGTCTTCAACCTTCCTCTGCTAATGTGTCTTGCACTCATCAACAGTTTGTTGATGACACTATCTTGATGGGATACTCCTCTGTTGGGGAGGTTGTTGCCTTCAGAGGTGCTCTTAGCTCTTATTCTTTGGTGAAAGGTCAGCAAGTCAATTGGGAGAAGTCAGCTATCTACTTCATGAATACCCCTATTTTAAGGCAACATAGAATTTCTAAAATTATTGGGTGCAAGGTTGAATTGCTTCCCTCCACTTATTTGGGTCTGCCTCTGGGTTTGGTCCCCCCAAACTCCTTCTGGAACTTGTTAATTGATAAACTCAACAAGAAATTGGCTGGCTGGAAAGGATCTATGTAATCTCAAGTAGGAAAGCTGCAGCTTCTTCAAGCTACCCTTTAGAACCTTCCAGTCTATGCTCTTAGTCTATTTGGTATTCCGGCTAAATTTGCTGAAGTTCTAGAAAGGATTTAGAAAAGATTACTTTGGTCAGGGGTTGAAGAGAAAAAAAGGATTGCCTTGGTTGCCTAGGATAAAGTGTGTAAGCCTAAGTGCAAGGGGGGGTTAGGTATTACAGCTTTTAAATTTTTTCATAAAGCTCTGCTTGCTAAACAGATATGGAGGGCTTATGGCATTAAGAAAAATTAGAATCGGGTGTGGTTTGATAAATATATTCATGAACAACCCCTTCATTATCTCCTCTACTCTGAAGACATCCCTGCTGGGTCTTTCATATGGAATAGTATAACCAAATCCATAAAAGTTGCTAAAGCTAGAGCTGGATGGGTCCTTAGCAAAGGTGACAAAATCAGGCTCTGGGAGGATGCCTAGATTAAAGATGAACCTATCTTTCACCAAGACTGTAGTCAATTCACTGATGAATGCAAAAGAAGGTATGGTCCCTTGGTTTGTAATTGCTGGAAGGAGAATAAATGGGTGAGGTTTGATGCTATTTATGCTGGGTTTTTAGGGCTTCAGCAAGATCTATTGTCCTTTTCTGTTAATAAAGATTTTGATGATGTGTTTCTTTGGAAAAGTAATTCCAGGGGTAACTTCACTGTTGCTTCTTCTTACAATAATACTTTCACTCAGATCAAAAACCCTATATGGACTAAAATCTGGAATAGAGTTCTTATTCCTAAAGTTAACATGTTTTTTTGGCTTGCAGTTCATAACAGGATTCTGACTATTGACAAATTGACCCATAGAGGCTTCATGCTTCCTAATAGATGTGAGTTATGTCAGAAAGAGGAAGAATCAGTGGATCATTTGTTCATCCATTTCTCCTTCACTTGGGAAATCTGGAGTAAATTTTGGGAGAAATGGAAAGTTGATTGGGTTATGCATAATACTCTCAAGGAAGTTGTCTGGCAATGGATCTTTCCCACCAAATACCCTCTCATCAAGATTCTATGATCCTTGATCCTTCCCATGACTTTATATCTGAAAGGAGAGAAATAGTAGAATTTTTAGGGAGGCTAAGTGCACGTCTTAGGTAGTTTTTGAAAAAAATTGTAGGGTGATAAAAGAAAACATTAATATTCCTCATATAAATAACAAGCAATGGATTTCTTCTAACATGAATGGCATTGAGAAGGGTATCCTTACCGACTTGAATTTGATTAACAAGGTCTTCAAATCTGACAATAAGATTAGGAGAGAAAATGTTGTCTGGAGATTTCCATGTTATGATTGAGTCAAGGTGAATTTTGATGGGGCTGCCAAAGGCAATCCTGGGAAGTCTGGAGGGGGAGGAGTTATCAGAAACTCTCATGGTGTTTATATTGCTACTATTGCTTCCCCCTTTGGAATTCAAAATAATCAAATTGTTGAAGCTCGGGCTATGTTGAAATATGTCCGGCTTGCTCAGGGTTTTCAATTTTAAAAATATGGCTGGAAGGGGATTCCCTCAATATTATTTAGACATCATTAGAAGAAAAAAAAAATGGCGAGCGAGGAGCAGTAGTTAGAGTGCGAAAGGTAGAGAACAGAATGCGAAGCATAGAAGGAAGTCATTGATGGCTTCTTGGTGGAAGGCAATCTCCAACAACAGACACATGACTGCAAGTAGGGTATAGCTGATGGGAAAGGCAAAGAGCAACTAGAGGATAGGCAGGCAAAGTGGCAAATATTAGAAGCCGATTGGAACAACCAAGGACCAAAACACACACCTGGTAATAATGAGGGATTTGCATAAGGAAAGGCTAATTTCCCAAATCAGAGCCCTACGGAAGAAAGCAGTACGTCGAGGGCGGTAGAGATCGATCTAACAGATGAATTTAGCAATGACAATTGCATGTGGGAGGATCTCACAGTTATTGCTAGAATCATTGGTCCGAAGAAATCTAGGCAAAACATTAACCATTGGATAAGGGAAATTGGGGTAATCAAGTGGTGGTGAAATTCATACCAAAAGGTTTTTTTGTGGCCATCTTCACAGAGAAAGGAACAAGGGATAAAATTTTAAGCTCAAAGAATTGGTTTTTTGATAATTTGCCACTTTACATCTAGCCTTGGACACCCAAATTTAACCCGACCAGACTTGCAGTATATGAAACCCCGGTATGGATCAGAATGTTTAATCTTGCTATCGAGAACTGGGGGAACCAGTGCCTTGAGAAGATAGGGTGAACACTCGGTACCCTTCTGGAGATTGATGAAGAAATTATTGAAAGCGACTCATACATATATGCTAGGATGAAAATAGCAGCGGTTGAACAAATCCCTTCCCACATAAATCTTAGAACAGCCAATGGAATTTGGAAGCAAGGCATTGAAATTGAGAAAGAGCTTTCTGTTTGCCAAAGATGTGGAAGCAAAACTCATCAAGCCAATAGGTGTAGAATTTTTGTGCATAGGGCATACAACTCTAAGCAGAGAATAGAAGATAGAGAAAAAGTAGTTTGGTTAAAGAAAATAAATGAGCAAAAGCAAAGGCTGACTGCGATAAACAAATCACTGCCTGATACAAGTAAGCACCCTGAACCTATCACTCATCCTTATCAGATAGAATAGGAAACCAATAATGAAGAAAGAGTGGCTATTCCAAGCCAGGAGATATCTCCTATAATAGGTTCTCAGGTTGTGAACATTATCAAGGAATGCACAAGTGATGTTGATATGAGTAATTCAGATAGAGAGGGTGATGATGATGTCTTGGATAACGTAGATCCCAGATGCATTAGCCAATTAGCAAATTCTCTCCTGGGCAGAGCAAAAGGAGTTAAAGGCAGAAAAAGCAATAAATAGATCAGAGATGAGAAAGCATCTGAAAAAGGTATTGTGAGCATTTTGGAATATATGAAGAACTCCAAGGGAGGCAGCCCCTCCCTTGCCTCCCTTGGACAGAAATGAGAATCACATCATGGAATGTCAGGGGCTTAACTGCCCCTGACAAAAGATGCTTGGTCAAAAGGTCTTTGTCCAAGTTAGAGTCTGAAATGATCCTACTTCAGGAAACCAAGTTAAATGGGCATAAGGTGGCAGAATTCATCATATACTGAATAAATGGGAGGGATTGTTTCAGGATGCCAGAGGAACTGCTGGAGGCCTAGGAATCTTGTGGAACTCAGAGGTTTTTGAGGTCACTCCACTGGAGTCCAGCGAATTTTGGATGTCTTGCAACATTGTGTATAAACCAGGAGGTTTCGGTTTTCCCCTGTTTAATGTCTATGGGCCGATTAAAATAGATGAAAAACTAAGAGTTTGGACAGAGATACATGCGCAACTGTTGTCCTTAGAGAGGAAGAAGGCCATTCTGGCTGGGGACTTCAATGCAATTTTAGATATTGATGACAAGGAAAAAGGGTTGAGAAAGAGCACAAGAGTAATGAATGATTTCAGGGAATTCATTTCGAAATGTCAAGTGGTGGATGTTATTCTGAAAAATGGTAAGTTCACGTGGACCAATAGAAGGCTTAACTTCTCAAGAATCTCGGAAAGATTGGATCATTTTTTTGTAGGGGATTGGTGGATCAATGGTAGCTTCTCCATTGACACAAGAATTATTTCGTAAGCTAGATCGGATCACCTCCTGGTCATTTTGTCTATTAATCATGAGGCCCCTAAAAATAGAAACTATTTCAAATTTCAGAGTATGTGGTGGAGGGACCCTAAATTTGTAAATGATGTTCAATTCTCAATTCAATATGCAAGATATATTGTATTTATATTTTATTGATCTATGTATTGTCTACTTATATGATAAATCTGATTGTCTACTTTTGTATGGCAGGTGAGAGGAGCATTTTATAATTTCTATCTCCTTTTTCTTAAATGCCATATGATATATATATGAGAGGGGAGGATCAAGCGGTGCCTTGACCGGTCATGACTTATGGACATGACCGATCAAGACACTACTTGATCGCACCCTTTGGTATATAATATCGACCAGTGTTAAACATATTTGTCAGCCCGATATTAATCGGTGATCACATTACACATAACATATTTTCCAATGCGATATTAATCGGTGATCACATAACATGTGACATATTTTCCAACCCGATACTAATCGAGACTTACGTAACATATTAGCATGTTTAACCGATATGCCAATCGGTATTAATTATGGCATTTGGTATTGCAAGGTAACCGAAGTGAATTGGTGTCTATGTTAATGGACACTGATCACTTAACTAATGGTTATATTCATTAATCATTGATCGATGCATATTATATTTGAAGTTATATTGATTGTTATATGGTTATATTAATACTTTGAATGTTTTCCTTAACACCCGATATCAATCGGTGTGAGTTTATTACATCTCCCCGATAACAATCGGCTCAAGCATAATCATTAAATACTAATTGATGTTTAGTTTACCGATAATCATCAAATCGGTTTTGCAATGGTTATCCTGATTTGCTAATCGGTGAATGCAACTAATATAATAGATTATCACATCGGAATTCTATGATAATAAACAATTATTTATAAATAAAGAATGCTTATCAATTGAGGGCATGATGATATTCATTTGAATAATTGATAGGATACATGATTGAATGAGAGACTTCATTTATCTCTCTTTCAATCATTTATCTTATCGAAGCTATCTATGCATTAACTCTCCCTCTTAGCTAGGTAAGATAAAAGCAAACAATATATTCAAGCATCACAATTCAAATCATAGTTAGCATTCTCCACTCAATCTAACACTCTAGAAGATTATATCACCTAATCACATGATATAACCTAAACACGTGGTACAAATCTCCATCACGTAAATCTTGTGATGATAGGATATCACCTAAGCATGTGATATCAGTATTGTCTAAACACGCAAGCCTTAAGGATAATCATAAATTCTCATCTTATCCAAGTTGTGGTATGTGCAAAAACACCTTATACAAATGTCATATCACCTAATCACATGATATGAAGTATCACCTAGACACATGATACACATGTCCATCACGTCAATCTTGTGATGACAGGATATCACCTAAGCAAGTGATATCAATATTGCCTAAACACGCAATACTTAAGGATAATCATATGAGAATGATTTAAATTCTCATCTTATCCAAGTTGTGGTATGTGCACTAACACTTCATATGAATTTTTTACCACAACACAATCATGGCTTCATCCATGATCCACTAGAGATCCACCATGATAATTGATTTGGACATTATAATATTGTCACCTTATAATGCCTCCATACAAGTGTTCATTATCTTGAGATATCGTCACCTCTTAGATATGAACCCAGGGGATAAAATCCAAAAATGTCCTGTCATGACAAAGAAGTTTACACATTAAACATGCAAATACAGATTACAAAGAAAATTACCTTTCTATCATACCTAAACCTTTTCTGAAGTGATTAACCTTCACTCTGAAAGAGGTTTGGTCATAATATCTACAGTTTGATCTCCAAGGGAAAATCCTCCTACTCGAGGGAGAAACACCCAGCATAAGAATGTCTTCTTTATATATCAAATATGTCTAGCAATAATGCAAGATACCAGCCCAAAATATGTTGCTTCACTCCTTGAAGCAAATTTCACAAGAACAAATCTAATTGGCCTTCTTCACAGGATCGATCTTCTCTAACTAATATATAAACTGCTCTTCACATAAATTGAATGGATTAGAGAATGAGTTTGCATCTTCTATATATATGAGGGAGGAACCCTTTCACAAGGGGTCAATCCTCAATGATACCATCCGTCTCTTCACAAGGGTGGCCACTACAACATCAACACTCCCTCTTAGCTAGGGAGGAATCCTTGTTAATAATATAGTTATGAAATGACATCCACCATGGCTACTCCTAGAGGGTGGAACACGATTCATCATGATACTCAACATGATGACATTCATCATGGCTATTCCCATGTGTGAGAATGCATATGAGCACAGGTTCCCATCACAGAGTTGCTCAACGTGATGTTTTCATCTCATCATGACGTTCACCATGACTACTCCCAGAGGGTGGAACATGGGCCTTCTCCTCAAACTTCTCCCTCACAAAGAAGAGTGTGTTAATAAGGGCTTGCTCCTCAAACTTCTCTCTCACAGAGAATAATACATTAAGCATATCTTCATGATGGTGTGGCTCCCTTTGAGCCTGATATCAACCTTCTTACTTCCTTGTCTAAGGTTGCTTATGATGAAATGTTAGACTCCCTCTAAATCTGATATCAACCATTTGACCTCCTCTTCGAAGAACCAGATCGCAAGGACAAATTGTATGGGTTATTCTTCTTCGATAAATACTTACCGCCATCAACTCAGTCCTATGAATGCAAGCATCGAGTTCTTTCTCCCTTGAATGAAATCTCTTATGCTTCTTGGTCTATCCTTTCTTTATCTCAAAAGATCACCCGCAAAACATGACTTATAGAAAGCTGGTATGTAATTAGAAAATTCACCACTAGTAGCATCAACAAGAGCCCCTATGGTCAACATTGCTTCCTCATGGACTGTTGCACTTCTGTAGGCAAATACTTGTTTATAGATGGAAATGTGAAATCTTAGAATCTCCACTAAAGTCCCCTCCATATTCTTCCTGAATTCTTCATCACAAATAGTACATCAAAACTCTATAGCCTAAAGAGCAACAATCTCTTCATCACTTTTAACTGCTTTTGTTGTGATTCCAAAGAAGTCCTTCATGTAAGGGGCAAGTTTCTCATAGTACATTGAAGAAATTAAAACAAGATATTCAAATGCATCTTGTCATGTGTGGACACCTACTGACAATGTTTGATTCACAAATAACACACATAATGTAATTGCATGAATTAATAACAACATATGAAATTCATGACCATTAATCAAACATGGATTACTTATCTCTTTGTTTATTAGTCTTCCTCACAATCCAACAATTATTCATTCCTGATTCTTTGCACTTGAAGATTTAGATCTCATTTGATGGTTGCTCTTTGATACACATACTTTTAGTTGTTGTGTTCATCTGACATAACCAAGATCTGTGAGATGCTGACATAACCAGGATCTGTGAGATGTTGAGCCCATATGCCACGTACAGGACACTCAGCAGTATCAATGTGGCATCGATCTTCCTCAATAATCTTCCCAGTCATGCATTCAAATGAAGACCCTTCTTTGCAAATCTGTACATGCTATGGAAAGAGAGTATCGAATTGGTTTTGTCTATAGTAAGACCATCGCTTCTCATGTCGCTCATTGACTGCCAAATATATGAGTATTGTTTCCAATGTTGTGGTGCTAGTGCCAAACAACATTAAAGATAAACCTTAATTCCCAATTCAATAGATGGAACTATTAATCACAAAAACTTGCTAAGTGATTCGATACACAGACAATCCATCAGCTCTATGTCAGAGAAAAATCTTGCCACCTCCCTTGAACTTTTGTTGTTGATCAAAAAAAGTATTATTATTATTTTATTTACTACAACAATTTGTTCTAGTTTCATAAAGACATTTGTGACTGCATCTTGTCTACATGTAATTGCATCATCTAGAGGTGTCTATTTCCGGTCACCTTGAATGTCTACTTCAGCTCCTTTTTCAAAAGCAAATGAAACGTATTTGTGTGACCCTGCTGAGAAAAAAAGATGAAGAGAAGTCTCTCCATATTGCATTGCTTTGTAGTGTCTGCTTGGAAGATGGAAGATCATCTCTCCCGCATTTTGACGCTACATACTCCATCATCTTTGTAGTGCAACTGTATCCATAATTGTGTTCATGGGGTGTGTGTACTATGTCATCGCCTCTACAAAAATAGCTTGTGATAATATCCATCAACTTATGTATCATTACTCTATGAATGTGATAGACCTCTTCATGCGGCATGTTCGAACCCATCCTCATACAGAAAGGCACTTAACAAGATAATATTGTCTCATGGTAGGAATGCCCGACAATTGATCATATAGTCATTGTTGTCTGATGATAACAAGGCACTGCGAACAAGTGTTCATCCAGAGTGCACTGGTTACTCCTGTGATTTTATGGATAGTTAGAGACACATATCCACCATCAAACTTTGACTTGCAACCTTTCTTATTGCCTTGTTCGATTTACATAGAATCGCTCCCTGGTGATTCCACAAAGAACTTGGCTCTTAATGTATAAACTACAGTTGATTCCCTGAAAGTAGAGTTGATCTTCTTTAATATCTAGATTGCATTAGAATAAGCAACCGGGATATCCAAATCACCACGCTCAAAGAACTTCTGACTTAGATGAGGAGTTGTCTAATTGCTTCAACAAATCTGATAGGATCTTCAAATCTGATGGCACTACCCATTAGAAGAATTTGATGTTGAATATATGCTTGTTTGAATTTTCCACAAAATTGAACAGCCTCAAGTTTGATTTAACCTGGCTCTAATACCATGTAAATGATGTTCAATTCTCAATTCAATATGCAAGATATATTGTAGTTATATTTTAGTGATCTATGTATTGTCTACTTATATGATAAATTTGATTGTCTACTTTTGTATGGTAGGTGAGAGGAGCATTTTATAATTTCTATCTCCTTTTTCTTAAATGCCATATGATATATATATGAGAGGGGAGGATCAAGCAGTACCTTGACTGGTCATGTCTTATGGACATGACCAATCAAGACACCACTTGATCGCACCCTTTGGTATATAATATCGACCGGTGTTAAACATATTTTCCAGTCCGATATTGATTGGTGATCACATAACACATAACATATTTTCCAACCCGATATTAATTGGTGATCACATAACATGTGACATATTTTCCAACCCGGTACTAATCAAGACTTACGTAACATATTAGCATGTTTAAACAATATGCCAATCGGTATTAATTATGGCATTTGGTATTGCAAGGTAACCGAAGTGAATCGATGCCTATGTTAACAGACACCGATCACTTAACTAATGGTTATAATCATTAACCATTGATCGGTGCATATTATATTCAAATTTATACTGATCGATATATGGTTATATTAATACTTCGAATGTTTTCCTTAACACCCAATATCAATCAGTGTGAGTTTATTACATCTCCTCGATAACAATCGGTTCAAGCATAATCATTAAATACTAATTGATGTTTAGTTTACCGATAATCATCAAATCGGTTTTGCAATGGTTATCCTAATTTTCTAATTAGTGAATGCAACTAATATAATAGATTATCACATCGGAATTCTATGATAATAAACAATTATGTATAAATAAAGAATGCTTATCAATTGAGGGCGTGATGATATTCATTTGAATAATTGATAGGATACATGATTGAATGAGAGACTTCATTTATCTCTCATTCAATCATTTATCTTATCGAAGCTATCTATGCATTAACAAAATTCATCGAGCTTCTTAAAACATGGTGGCTGGAAAGTGACATCTTCTTGGGCTCCCCCAACTTTTGTTTTATAAAGAGAATTCAGAGTATCAAAAACAATATTAAATACTGGAACAAGTCCTCATTCAAGAATATATTCATTGAGAAACTCCGAATAGAAGATGAACTGGAAGAAATCAACAAATGAGTTATGCTAGTAGGGATGGTCAGGGATGACTATCTGAAAGAAAAGCTCCTTAAGGAGAAGTATGTGGAACTATTAAATAGAGAAGAAGTATACTGGCATGACAAATCGAGAGCATTATGGATCGCTGAAGGAGATCATAATATAAAGTTATTTCATGCAACCTCAAAAGGTAGAAGAAATAAGAATAAAATTGCTACAATCTTGGATGATGGAGGGATTTTGAGAAGTACTGAGGCTGAATTAGAACAAGTGGCACTTGAACATTTTGTTAATATACTAGGGAATGACTATCAGGCAAGAGACACATTAGATGGCAGGCTCTCTGAGCTTGTACAGAAGCTAGTAACTGTGGAGGAAGCTAAAATGCTATGCGAACCATATTCCCTAGAAGAAGTTAAAAGGGCCACTTTCGAGCTTCACCCCCACAAGGCTTTGCGTCCGGATGGTATGAAAGTTGATTTTTGTCAGGAGTGTTTGGAATTTCTAGGTCACGATGTATGGTTGGTTGTAGAAGAATTCAGGAAAAAAGGGAAGTTTGTAAGAGAAATAAATAATACAGTCATTGCTCTGATTCCCAAAAAACAAGATTGTACCTCAATGCATGATCTGAGACCCATATCGTTATGCAACACCATATACAAAATCATCTTGAAAGCAATGGCCAACAAACTAAACAAGCTTCTACCCCACCTCATATCAGAAAATTAGAATGGGTTTACCCCGGGAAGAGAGTTAGTGAACAACATTATTTTAGTGTCAAAAGTCATGCACTCTATTCATAAAGAAAAATATAAAGGCATGATTATTAAGCTTGATGTTGCAAAAGCTTATGATAAGGTGGTATGGCAATTCTTGGTTAAGGTTCTTAGATGCTATGGCTTTTCAAAGGAGTGGATTGACTGTGTTAGTTTCTTCATCTCCACGGTTAGTTTCTCGTTGCCTGTCAATGGTGCGGTTTGTGGTTTTTTCAAAGCTACCAATGGTTTAAGGCAAGGGGACCCTCTATATCCATCCCTCTTTGTACTCATGGAAGAAGTTCTTAGCAATCTAATTAAAACCAAGCAGTCTACCAGGCAGTGGAGTGGGGTATGTGCTCATAGATCAATAGAACCCATCACACATTCACAGTTTACGGATGACACTATCTTGTTTGGTGAAGCAACAATGAATGAAGCCAAAGGAATTAAAGAGGTACTAGATGAATATATGAAACTGTTAGGCTAGGTAATGAATGTGGAAAAATCATAGATTTTATTTTTTAACACTGAAAGACTATTACAAAATCGCATTTCGCAGTTGCTTGGCTTTCAATCTGCTGTTCCTCCCTTCAAATATCTTGGGATCAGACTTAACATGGGATGTAGGCAAATGCATATTTGGGAGGATGTACTTAATTCTTGTAAGATCAAATCAGAACAATGGAAGAATAAATGGCTTACTCAAACTGGATGGCTACTAATGATAAAATTTGTGCTATCAGCTATACCGATATAAAGTATGCAGTGTTTCCAAATGCCCATTTCGGTTGGAGCAAAATTAGATGGACTATTAAAATAGTTTGTGTGGGATGGGGCCAAGGAGCATAAAAGGATACCTTTGATAAATTGGGATACAATGTGTATGCATAAAGAGGATGGGGGAGCATGGCTGAGGAAAATGAGTCTACAAAACCTGGCATTAGGAGCGAAATTGTCTTGGAAAATGTACAAGTGCCCCAATAAATTATGGTGCAAGATGTTTCAGAAGAAGTATTTGGACTTTGGCGGTCCTGAGCGTATCTTCACAATTGTAGACACAGACAGGGGCTCTCCTACCTGGAATTTCCTTTGGAGCAGCAAGGACATAATAATGAATCATATTTCTTGGAAGATTGGCAATGGAATTAAAGCCAAATTCTGGCGGGACTCATGGGACGGGGAGCCGCCTCTAGCAGAAAGTTTCAAAGATCAAGATTGGGTCAACACCATCGAATCTGATATAGGCACGCAAGTTGTCATGATGACTTGGAGAAAGATAACTATTGGCAATACGCAAATGTGTTAAAAATTAGAAGAACTTCTTAACAACAAATCAATATTAGTGTTTGATGAAGAAGACAGAGTATTCTGGTGTGCAGCAAAGTCAGGGGAGTACAGTGTGAAGCTGGGCTATGAAGTCCAAAGGCATAAAGCTCTGAATCCGAATTGGCCCAGCAAGTTGTGCTGGAATAAATGGGTGCTGCCCAAGGCAGGGGAATTCTTATGGATCACATTAAATGGGAGAATACTCACTGGAGACAGGCTGAAAACTATAGGCATACAAGGGCCAAGTTGATGTGTGTTATGCAACAATGGGGAAGAAATAGTGGATCATCTACTCTTCAATTATAGGTTCGCCTATAGCTATTGGGATTGGTTCCTAGGAATGGTTAGCCTTTATACAGTTAGAGGCATGACTCTAAAAGAATTTCTTGTCACATGGCCATGATCCAGTTAGTCAAAATGGGGAGTCCTATGGTTGATCGACCCAACAATGATTGTTTGGGCGATATGGAAAGAGAGAAACAAATGGATATTCCAAGAATTGACCAAAACAATGGATCTCGTCATAGAGGATCTTAAGACGTGCATAGAAGAAGTCATCTGTGGTAGGTCATGAAATATCAACAAATTCAAGTTCAATGATTGGGATATGGAAATGGAAAGGAACTGGTCCTTCAAAAATTCTTTATTCCATTATCCCAAAAAAAGAATCAATAGGAAAGAGGTCAGATGGGAGAAACCTCATTACAATTGGATAAAGCTCAACTTTGATGGGGCCTGCAGAGGCAACCCAGGACAGGCTGGCTTTGGAGTAGTTATTCAAAATAAAGATGGGAATGTGGTGTCGGGCACGTATGGCAGTATTGGCCGTGCCACAAATAATGAAGCAGAAATAAGAGCTCTCGAGGCTGGGCTTTTACTTTGCAAAGAGAAAGGTTTGACAAATGTACAGATTGAAGGGGATTCTCAGATAATTGTAAATGGGGTGACCAATGGTAAATTTCTTAATTGAACTAGCTAAATGGCTGCCACGCATTCAGACCTTACTCCAAGCAATTGAACCGTATGAAATAACACATATACATAGGGAGGGAAATAAAGTAGCAAACCTATTAGCCAATCTAGGAGTCAATTCATAGGATGTGGAAGTGTCAATTGATCCCAAGGCACTGAGATCAAAGATTACGAATTTGTGCAGGAAAGACCTATGGATAAGGAAATGTGATGGAGTGGGATGATGGCCCTCTAGTATAGGTTTGTGCATGTAGGATAGATGGAGGAAGTTGTATGCAGGTCAAAACACTCAAAAGGTGCAGTGATGGTGGTCTGAGCTGCAGAGGATAGGCAGAAGTGATGGGTTGACAGGTTCTTGCAGAGTTGGGGTCGAGGTAAATTAGGCAGGTAGAATCTTCTAGAGCTAAGTAAGACTTTATATATTGGCCCCTACAAATGCAAAGGGCATGGTTAGTAAGGCGCTTTGAAGGTTTCCTCACACTGAATTGTGTAAGAGTTGGGCTAAGATTTATCCATGGCTTATTTTGGCAACATTGGATGCATGAAATGTGAAGAAACATTGGATACGCAGCTCCACAGCCTGTTTGTCACAGAGGTTTATGTCTTTGATACTATTAAAGGGCTCATGGGGATCACACTTAACTTTGATCACCACTGGTGTGATAGTATGATTTATGAAGCCTTCCTTATGCCCTTGGTTGACATTATTGAGTGTAGGGAAAGGGTGGTGGAAATTCTAAGTGGCTTTGTCAAACCAGTCAATGGCAACAACATTGCAGATTCCTTCTTAAGCCTACCAAAAGATGAATGGATTAGCATACTCAAAATGTATTTCCAGCCAAGCTACTTTCTGCCTTCAGATTCTAAAGAGGATGATGAGGTGAGTGAGGATGATGGGAGCCAAGAATCAGATGCCAGTGGGACAAGTCGAGCAGAATGCAGATGTGTAGAGAGGGAAGAGTTGAAATAAATGATGAGAACATTTGGGGAAAATGCATGGGAAGTGTTTAGGTGCGCAGGGCAGAATGACAATATGGCTCCTTTCTGCAGAGTAACTAACTCAGAGACTTGGTGGTTCTCGGCTAAAGCCATGACTAATATAATCAACATTGGGGAATATGTAGGGGTTATCATGCAGACCCTCAATGGGGAGAAATAATAAGCAGATGTGTTCCTATTTGTGCTTGTAATTAGGATGGAAGGTAGTAGTACTCGCTGCAGATAACAGTGGTAGGATATGGCTGGTAATAGTAGCCACTGCGGAAGCAGTTTTTGTGTATATTCCTTTTTTTTTAAAAGCAATACAAGGGTGCTATCCCCACAATGATAGCTCTTAACTAAAAAAACAAAAAAACTCCCCCTCTTGGAATATATTCAACATTATTGAAAATTCCAAAAAGTTATTAAAAGACTATGATAGTGTCTTCATCTCCCATACGCTTAGGGAAGGTAATAAGGTTGCTGACCTTCTAGCTAATGAGAGGGTTTATTTAGAGGAGGAGGCTAAATATATCAGAGAAGCCAACTACAAAAAGGATGTCAGGGTGCAATTACTATATGATCGTGTCAATGGCTCAAGTTAATTTTATCATTACCCCTTTTGGTTCGGATACCAAAGGCAGAGATTGGGGTTATGTGAAGTGTCAGTTAATGATTTTGTTAAGGCATCATTATTATGATCAATGGTATGATGGGGCTAATCATAATAAGTGTTGGAGTGTCATGACCATCATTAAATACTCCTTCAAAATCAAGGAAAGCACCCTATTTTTTGAACCCAACATTCTGTTCAAGAGCCCATGTTTAAGTTTTAGTCTTCAGTTTGTGAGAATTTTGTGCACTGTTGAAAACCTTGACCTCCATTTCAACATGGGAGGTAACCTTAACCATAATGAGCCCTCTAGTTGCGAAAACTAGAAAAGTGAGTGGAAAGTTTGGAGGAGGCTCCATCGATATGGTTTCACAGACTACATGGAGAAATTGCATGGCAGCAAAAACTTGGTTTTGTGTGGCTTTGTAAAGGGATGGAACAACAACAAAGTCAATCTATTTGGTGAGACCTGGAAGGTCGATGAAGACTTAGTGGTGGAAGTCATAGGATTACAGAAGGAAGGCACCAAGTTCTACAGAGACCGAAAGTTTGCAGCTGAAGCTATTAAAAATTTCCCTAAAACTGATGATGAGAAGGTTCGGCTCATCAAGAAAGACAATGTTTTGTACTACTTCCCTCACCAGGTAAAGTCGTTCTGGCAGAAGATGCTAAGGGTTTTGATGGAATTCTTTACTGTTGATGGTAGATTCACGAAGGTTTATAACTATCATTTTGCTATTCTTAACCATTTCCGCCATGGGTTAAGATCTCTTTGCCTTTCTATTTAGCTTCTTCCCTAAATGATATTTTGGCTGACCATGCCAAAAAACCCAATTCCTACCCCATAGCACATGAAGGGCTCATTAAGCTTATTTATGAACACTTGAAGAAAAAAGATAGGGTTAGTAAGCATGACCATTTGGTGGCAAATGCACATATTTTAGATAGTCGCGTTGACTCTGAGTTTGATGATGATTTGTCAAATACTCCTCTCCATAAAAAAGGAAGAGCTGATGATGATAAAGAAGACACAGATGATGAAGCTGGTATGGAGGAGGAATAGGGGAAGGAGGCTGATTATGAAGCGAGGAGTGAGAATAAAGAGGAAGCTAGAGAAGAGGAGGAGATGAAGAGAAAAGTCTCTGTTGAAAAGATAGCCTCAAACCCTATTGCTTTGGATAGTAGGAATGTTGCCCAAAATTCCATGGAGGAAGATAACCCTAATTCTGTGAGCTTTGAGTGGGGAAGGGAAATAGCGGACTCCATTTTGAATGCAGCCAAAAATAGCATGCTGGAATCTTTCAATTTCCAGAAATGGGTAATTGAAAATATTACCAGTATTTAGAGTAAATAAAGGGATTTGGAGTATAAGATTCAGGATTTGATTAAGGATGCCAATATTGGGAAAAAGAATGTGGAGGTGGATAACAGTGAGATAGAGGATGAAATTGAAATGCAGGATTGGTCAGAAAAAGATTTGATAAAGGGAGACTTGAAACATCTGGAAGATGTTATCAAAATTGCCAAAGATAAAGCTAAGGTTAAAAATGAAGCCATCATCAATCGGGTTGCTAAAACTAAGAAGGCTTTGAAGAATTTCATGAATCACAATCTTGAGGTCTTGAGGGTTTCATCTTAGAATATGAATGCCCTGGTGGATTGCCTGGAGAGGAACCAACAGAGAAAAGAAATGGTGATCATTGAAGATGTGCCGACCTCCAGCTCTGCTCCCCAAATTTCTAGACATAGAACCAGGCAGATGACTTGTGATGTGGAGATAAAGACTAAAGACATTCATCTAAAGAAAGAGAATAAAGACCTAAGAGAAGCCGCCAAGGCTATGATGATGCTGGTCAAGGACACAAAAGAGTCCATAAAAGTTTTTATTTGAAATGTAATCTGGTCTTTGTCTGCCAGTCTCTAGCTGGCTCTATGTTGTCCTTTTTTCTAGCTATTGTGTTTTCTACTGGTCTTTTACAAATTTTTTGTCTTTGTCCCATTTTCTCTTGGTTCCTTCATGCCTATCTTTTTGTATTGTAAGTGGGTTTCGGGTCCCTTAAAACTTGATTTTCCTTAATCAAAAACAAAAACAGCGTCTAGTTAGTCCACACCCTCCTTTCAAGAGATTGTCAGGCTTAGACAAATTGCCTTTTATATGAATGAATATTGAAGAATACTAATGAATATTTTAATAATACTAATATTTTGAATTCCCATTAGGTCTAACATCTTGAGGATGACCACCAAAGATGTACATTTTAATACAGAAACCGGTTCAATACAAAGTTTATTTTTTGACTTATATAACATGGTTGATAAGTTGATCTATATAGATTTCATTGCAAAATTATCATTAATTATTTGCATTGTATTTGAAAACCACTATTGATTTGGCATGTCATTGTGTTTTCATATGGTAGCTATCCCTAGTGCCTCAAAGGGATAGAAGACTAATTAAACATTGGCTATGGTACTTATTCTACGTGCCTCAAGGACATAGAAGGTTAATTAAATATTCTTATTATTTTATATAATTATAATGTCTTCTTCCATCTTTACGACAATCTAACAAAATATATGTCATCTAAATTAATTATCCATTAAGAATTGATTCTTATAATATGCTTCCTTCTAAAAATGGTAACTAATTGTTATCACCAAATTTGCACCCTTGGTGAATCCACTCAACAACCTGGCTACACATTGGATGAATTCTCAAAGTGTGGGCTTTTGTAAACTAAAGTCAATCTCCATAGAGGGTTGGTTCCCTTCGAACTCACTTAAACTAATTAACCTGCCAAGAAAAAGGGAAAATAGAACTTATAATGAAACCTATTCTATGATGGTGATGCACCAAAATGATGTTTCAGAGAAGTGTACTTTACTTTTATAGACACAATAACTCAGTAAAATTCCTTATTTTTGCACAACTTGTGGTTTTTACATCACATGCATCAGTGTTTTACAAAGAGAAAACTTATATACTATTGTTTTGAAGGAAAAAAGAACATTTTTCACTACTAGACAACCCTATATTTATGTATTATTGTCTACAACCTGCATATGGGTGCATTTTTTTGCCTACAATTGTTCATATGATATGTATTTTGAAGGTTTCAAAGTAAAACAAAAGAAAATACCTGTATCAAAATACTAACACACAATAACACAACCATATGAAAGGAAATATCTGAACTTTTTATTGAAATAAAGGTATCATATGATAGTACAAATCTTGAAAAGTGTTTTCCTTACTTTTAAATATGAAATTACAATGAAAAATCAGTCATAAAATGATTGGAATTGAGTTACAAAACTAGATTTCTTGCTTAAAAAAGCTTCACAACTATAATACTTAGCCAAAAATAAGTGATTCCACTCTATCCTAAGCATGTTTTTATATATCCCAAGCATGGGAGAGAATATAGGATAAATTAGGTGGAAATAAATGTTATATGCTGAGTCAAATCTCACTTGGACACTTGAGAGGATTCATAGTTTGAGTTCCTTCCTTGAGAACTAAAGTTGTTGACTTGTTCTATCTCCTATATCATTTCCATGTACTCAAACTATTCTCCAAGTCACCCAACTGCCCCTAGATACTTGGGAATTTCCTCCTATATCTACTCTTCAATCTCCTAGATACCTGCAACCACTTGAAAAAGTGACTAATCTCTACTAAAAGATCACTTGATTGTTGTAACTCTTTTCCACAAATATAGGGCATGTTGAAAATAATCTTCAAGTGATCAAAACACCTACTAGGCATGGAGAAACTTTTATGATAGGGTTTTAACATGTGTCATACACTTAGTCTCTGATTTGCGCTCCTTTGATAATTGCCACTATGGAAAATCTCTTAATTGTTGCAACAAGTTCTCCTATGACTATCATCCATAATATTGTCACATGTCTTTGATCTTTGTCATTATATCTTACCTTCCTAGCACTATCCCTTGTTTTGTTCACTTGTTCTATGAGCTAGCCTTGGACCATTTTCTTCAACTTAACAAAAACTAGCCCTATGCTTTTCTTCATTATCATGTACTCTTCTTCAATAGTCCTCTCACTATGCAAGGATTGCTTCCATTTCATAATCCACAAGTTACATGATGATGTTATTTCCTTTAAGGACTAGGAGAATCATTATTCTTGTTCATAGGTTGACCTCTATACATGTTCAGTAATGTCTTTGTTTTTGTTCATTCTAGCCCTAAGCTTTCTAGCTACTATCAATGAGACATGAATAACAAACCATCAATGTAGTCTATCTTGTCCATCATTGTTTCAAAAATAATGGTGTTACTCTGTTTTGCATGGTCTAACCTTCCTATCCATTAAAACCCTTCAAACATTCCTTTATGATAGTCGTCCTTTGCACCATCAATGATAAACTTATCCTCATCTTGACTATAATTTCAATGAGCCTCTTATGTCCTTTAAAGCTTATGACTATGCAATGCCACTACAATTTTCATGCTTACTTTCTGCATCACCCTTTTGTTTGGACTTCTATGACTTAATAAAATGTCTCCAAGTTGACTATAAACTATCATTGTTCATTTGGTACCAACTTTAGCCTCATTTCCACTTTCATATGTACTCACTTGGACTAGTCTTTTTATTGTCATTATCACTATTTATAATGCCTTGATTGTCTTTGATTTACACAATCCTATGCCACTATTTTTTATTATAAAGGTCTTGACTTGCATAGGACTATCTTTAACCTCCTTCTCCATATTGTTTTCTCTTTATCCTCTTCAACCATGACAACCCATTTTGTGATCTTTGTGTTGGAATCAATGAAACCTGAGAGGGGGGGTGAATCAGTGTTTTGTAAATTTAAAACTTATCATACTGATTCTTTAACTATCGGATGCATAAGAAAGAAAGTAAGGTGCATCAACATAAAACAAATAAACATGCAACCATAACACCAATATTTTTACGTGGAAACCCAAAAGGGAAAAACCATAGTGGGATTTGAACCCACAATATCATTCTACTATGGCCAGTAGAAAAACAATATTACAAAAGGGGAATGCACTTGCATTCAGGCACACTGCCCAGAGCTCACTGCTTAGTTACAAAAATGGGGCTATAACCATGGAGGAAGAAGGCTTACTGCCTTACTGATAATTATGGAATGATTACAATGAATAATGAATTGGAAAACAACATCTAACTATGCCAAATATCAGTTCTGATTAGGCACAAAAGGATCCTCTGTGACTGATTTGCTAAACTGCTTTGTTCTGCTTTGCTCTGCTTACCGAATCAACACAATTTAGGATGCACATGTGAAACTACGCTCAATCTATCCTAAAATAATTTCATATACCATAACCTCTCATAAAAATACTATCCAAGTCTATCTTATATACCCGCACAAACAAAATTGATCTCTCATAAGTCTACTTCACAAAATATCAAAATATAAAACGTGTAATGCTACAAGTCAACTCAAATCCTTTCCAAAACATATTATGGACCTGAGATACATGTTCACATGCTTCCTATAGGTTTCACCAATTATCTCAAACACATCACCAATCACTGGAATCTATCCAAGAAATTCGAACCACATGTTACACCAATAATAATGAAGATAACACTGTTAGATTGCTCTAACGGATATCGGATCTTCAAAAAGGCTTAAGAAGTAATACCAAAGGGTAGATTTGCATTATAATTTTCTTTTGATACTCAACCAACTAACCCTAATAACCAAAACCAAAATATGCTTCATCGGAAATGAGAAATGCCCACAAAACTATATACTAAGCTTCATCGGGAAGAGTTGATACTAGAAAAAAAACTCAAGACATCCGGTTAACCAAAAATCCATACCAGATAAGATCAGAAAGTTGAGTTGCCATCAATGAAAAATCCTATGAATCTACATCCATCAGATATCACCAATCTTCATAAGAGCATCACCGAAACAACATCAAATTCCAACAATCTCCCCCTTTGGCATTGATGGCAACACTGTGAAAAATGATAAGTACTCAAAAACTGCAATCAATCTGACAATCTGAATTCTGTACACTCAACTGACTCCAAGACTCCCCTAAGAATAAGAATCATTTTTCACTGCACTCTCCCAATTCTCTCCCCCTTTTACATCAATGGAAAAGGGTAGGATCTGTTAAAACTTCTGTACAAATGAATGCAATAATTTATATGAATTTAAAAATATCTACATAGGTAACCTTCAAGGATTGTAAGTACCCATTCCATCCTCTTAGGAAACACTCTAAAACATTAATCAGAGCACTAAACATGTATGAATGCACTTCGACACCTTTGATATTAGATTGCACCTGTTCACCTAAGGCACTGACTGCATCCTGTTGAGCTTCAAGTAAGGTGTCCATCCGGGGAGTAATTAGACTTCTTAGTTCTCCTACTCTGCTCAACACTTTCATTTTTTCTTTATTCAAGCCCTTTATTTTGTTAGTAAATCCATTATTTGGGCTTCAAGGGAACTAGGCAAAATTGAATGAGGGGCAAATGAATGATCGATACTGGCTAGCTTCCCTTCAAAATATCTTATTTGCTTATCAATGTCTGCAGTAAACTTAGGAAAAAATAGACATGATTTAAATATTCTTCCACCTTCACTTAATGTATCCTCTACACTCTTCACCGTAGTCTTCAAAACTTCTCTATCATCTTCAATTGTCTTCAAATATGTTTGAAGCCTCGTCTCATTGAATTTATTGAAAACCTTTATATATGTCACTTTCTCTAATGATACAAAATTAGATTCAACTTTATTCAACATATCCTTTAGCTTACCGGATGGTGAGTCATTTGAAATTTTCTTAAGGTCAGGAAAAACTTTTTCCAAGACTTCAGTGGTCAAAGTATCACTTCATTCTCTTCCGAAGTGGACTTGAGTAAGTCATCACTGGCCTTGATTTGCGCAAGAGTGACCAACTTTAATTCTTGAAGAGGGGATAAGGTGCTTAGATTTATAAGACCATGAGAAAGATCATCTTCAACTGCACTCCTCTTTCCCTTATCAGGGACAGTAGCTTTGGTTGTTTTTGTCAGAGCTTTATTTTTTTTCCCTTCACCCTTTTCCTTCACTGGATCTACATTTATATCCTTTTCATCCTCTTCACCTTTCTCACCAACATTTCCATTATCTTTATTCTTCCCCACTTCACCTAACTTCTCTGCTATCATTTCTGCAATTATTTGTATCTTAGGAGGATCTTGAGTAGCATCACCAGAGTTATCCACAGCTTGATTTTCAGAGGCATCAGTTGGAGCTACATGTTCAACCAGATCAATTTGTACAGTTGGTTTATCCTGTGGAACTTTTGTCTACACATGAATTGCCAAAGGAGAAGTGTCTTTACTTGAATTTCCTTCCAGTTGGGTATCATTCTTCTCCAGAATAACTTGATAGCCATTTTCTTTCAAAATTTTCCTCAAAATACCTTCACTGTCATTCACTACTTCATCTACCCTTCTGATCATTATTTTATTCACTCTATTCTTGCTTCAGAAGTTTTCCTTTGCAAGTCCCAAAATATTAGGTATTTCTTCTCTAGATATTTCCGGACATAGCTTTACTAATGTAAGTTCTTTCAACATTTCATCTTCTATGTTCGCGGTGTGTCGTCGGCCATCTAAGATATCATACAAGCTCTTTGTGATAATAGATGATAACTCTATCAAAACCTTACTGAATTTATCCATATACTCTACAATTGCTTCTTCTACTGCCCGCTGGTATTTATCCTCAAAATTTTCATAAAATATAGAAACATTTTTCAAATTACCATCTTTCAAAATTTCATCAATTAACTGTTGCAAGGTCAATGGAGGCACAATTTCATATGGGCTTTCTATCTTACTAGAACGGAGAGCCTCATCTATTTCAAAATTCTTCTTGCATGTTCTAACCTTTTCAGATGGCTCTTCTCGAGGCTTAGCTTTCTTGGATGGAGGAGCATCACTAGATGTAGGCTTTCTGACTACCCTTGAATATGTAGCAAACTTCTTTACTTGCCTTAACTCTTAATTTGACTCTCTCTTCTTCTGTTGCAGAATATTGTCTTGTAGGATTCTCCTTCTTCCTTTAATTCTTTATTTCATCCGTTGACACTGCTGGTTTAGGCTTAGGTGAAGGTATTGGTTTGTGCACACCAGGGGCAGGTATTGATTTGTTAGGTTTGGCCTTGGACTGCTTGGTAAGAACCGGTTTAGCTTGTGGCTTCACCACATCTTCCTCCTTTAGAATATTTTTCTCCCTTGCCTTCTACACTGCTTCTTGGGTAATACCCATCTATTCTGCAATTTTCTCAACCTCCTTGATTACTTTCCTCTTCCTTCCAGCCTCAGTGAATTTCTTATGTAGGTTAAGGTCCTTTTCCTGAAAAGTTCCAGATCTTTCTTCCTTCTGATCTACTAGTTGACACAATATATGTTGTGCATATACTTCAAGTGTGTCGGCATTGACCTCATACCCCATGGGTATGATCCACACTATCCTTGGCTCTAATGCCTCCATTAGGAATTGATCTTTATCTACCATGAAGCAAATAGTTTGCACATATTTCTCTACTATGGCTTTAGAAACTCTTTCTTTTCTCTTCATAGTGGATTGGAAATTCTTGAAGTATCCCCATAAGGTGGACATCCTCATTACATTATCACCAATACCCATAAGTCCTTCCTTGATCTTCATAGCCACCAGTTTATCAAAGGCCCATTGGAATTTTCCTTTTATTCTAAGGATCTCATTCAAGAAGTATAATGCCAAACAAATAAGAAGGGACCCAAACTTGAAAGTGTGTTTCTTGTCCTGTTTAATCTTCTTCAAGTTACTTATCAATTCATTCAAAAGAACTTTGCACAGATCATACCTTTTATCTTCCTTGAGCATCTGATATGCTAAAAATATTTCAATACCGGAGACCAAGTTATGCTTGCTTGATTGATAAACTTTGTAACCTACCACCATCGAGGCAAATCTAACATCATGGTCCAAGATATCATTGATAGTCATTACCTTGTTGTCAAATTTGGAATTGGTAGCGGCTATCACAGTGTTATTCTGTACTTTTCTCAGTTTGGGCACTTCACCGGTTGCACTTAAGCATGTGATTGCTTAAATAGCCTTCTTGGTGATTTTATAAGGTTTGTCCAGTCAAATTAATTCATCATAGACCCTTCTAAGGACATACCGGACCCATTTCGCTTTATCAAATATGAGAAAATTAATGAATTGCACGAAACCTTTGTCATGGAGTTGTGGTTTAGCTTCAAATTCCACAAACTATCCACCAAACATCGTACAAAATCGAAGAAAACACTCCTTCTGATCATCTTCAATGGATTTTAAAGGATGTTTCTTAAAAATGGGCCTTTCTCTATTAGAAATCTCAACAACCAGAGGGGTAGAAATATTGGACGCAAATGCCATATCGAATTTAGGGTTTAAAATAGATAGCTTGTGAAAAAATGGATAAATACCTTTAATCCTCAACTAGGTGCAAGAAATCGCTCACTGATCGCCACAAATTCGATTTAAGCTGCCAAATCACCTTTTCACATTGCTCTTCTCTATTCTCTCATTCACATTATGAACAATGAACCTTTGAAACACCTTTTTAACCTCTGAAAACCTAATTTTAAGTTGTAATAAATGCTTCAGCCTTTAAGCTTCAAGTTGCCTTGTTTTTCATGAAATTTCTTACCGGAACCTTAAATATCCATGAGATGTTCCAGATAATATATGCATACACAAGATAGATCTTCTGCAACCTTTTGGAACTAGTTACATATCTCCAAAGAGGGGGTCTACTATTTTGCATGAAAAAATCCCCCTAAGGCCAAAAAGCCCTAATTATTGGTTGAGGTTCCATCATTGGATTTAGGTGTGGAGCCATTCTACACATTCTGGTCTTCTTTCTTTACCCACATCTTCTTGTGTTGATCTCTGATTTCATCTACCTTTGCTTTTCCTTTCTCATTAGATTTGTTCTTGTTCACCGGTGCATACCTGCTTCTGCAATGTCATGCAATATGACCTACTTTGTTACATGCATGATATACAACATTCCTTTGCATAGGCCTAAAGTTCATCTGATTTGGTCTCATCTTGCATTGGTTAGATATATGTCCAAACATCCCACATGCAAAACATCTTTTGTTCTAAAAATTGATCATCATTCTGCACATAGTTGACTTATGTCCAAAATTGTTGCATTTGAAACATTGTCCGGTAAAGGTAGGACCATTATTTATCACATTGCTCATCATCCCATTATTCATCCTACTTCTGCATTGGTTTTCCATATGACTGAATTTATTGCAAGTAAAGCATCTACCATTGAATTTATAGGCATTAGGTTGTCTTACCAGAGGTTTCTTGCTCTACTGATGATTTGATTTTTCATTTCTCTATCCAGAACCAGAGGATTCTCCTTTCTCATATCCAATTCTTCTTGTGTCTTTCCCATGTCTCTAACTATCTAGCATCTCATCCAACCGGGCTGAACTAGCTTTGAAATTCTCTTTGTACTCATTAGGAGTAGTCATCTCATCTCCCAGAATTATTATTTGTCTCTCAAGTTCTTGTCCATCATTCTTTGTTTACACTAGTTCAAGCTTCAACTGATCATTCTCATATGTCAATCTACAACATTCATCAGATCTGTCCTTCAATAATTGAGTCAAGCTTTCTTCATTCTTCTTCTCGTCTTCAATATCCTTAGTCAACTTCATCACAATAGATTGCATCTCATTCTTCAAAACTGTATTCTTCCTAGCTAACTTCTCACATTCATCAGTCTTGTCTTGTAGAATTTGATTGTCAACACTTTGTTCTTCTTTTTCCTTCAACTTGTCCATCAACTCTTTTATGTTTTCCCAAGAAGTGCTTATTTGATATTTCAGGGTCTCAATGAAGTCTTCAGCAACATTCATATTTCTTTTCAAGCTACTCTTTTCCTTCATTGTTGCATCAAGATGTTCAAGTGCCACAACGAGTTGTCTCTATAAATTAGAATCCATTGATTTAGTCTTCTGAATATTCCTCAAGATGTTAGGATTCATCTGAGGCACAAGGATTTGATACCAATTGTTGGAATCAATGAACACTGAGAGGTGGGGTGAATTAGTGTTCTTCAAATTTCAAACTTATCATATTGAATCTTTAACCACCAAATTCATAAGAAAGAAAGTAAGGTGCAGAAGCATAAAACAAATAAATATGCAACAATAACACCAATATTTTTAATTGGAAACCCAAAAGGGAAAAACAACGGTGGTATTTGAACCCACAATATTATTCCACTATGGCCAGTAGCAAAATAATATTACAAAAGGGGAATGCACTTGCATTCAGGCACACTTCCTAGAGATCACTGCTTAGTTACAAAAATAGGGCTACAACCCCGAAGGAAGGCTCACTATCTTACTGATAATTATAGAATTATTACAATGAACAATGAACCGGAAAAAAATATCTAACTATGCCAAATATCAGCTCTGGTTAGGTACAAAGTGATCCATTGTGACTGATCTACTAAACTACTTTATTCTGCTCTGCTTTGCTTACCTATCAACACAATTCAGGATGCGGATGTGAAATTGGGCTTAATCACTCCTACAACCATTGAACATACCATAACCTCTCATAAAAATACTATCCAAGTCGATCTTATATACCCACACAAACAAAATTGATCTCTCATAAGTCAGCTTCACAAAATATCAAAATATGAAATGTGTAATAATCCAAGTCGGCTCAAATCCTTTCCAAAACACATTCCAGACCCAGAATATATGTTCACACACTTCCTATAGGTCTCATCAATTATCTCAAACACATCACCAATCATCTGAATCTATCCAAGAAATTTGGACCACATGTTACACCAATAATAATGAAGATAACACTATTTTACTGCTCTATCGTATATCAGATCTTTAAAAAGTCTTAGAAAGAAATACCCGAGGGTGGATTTTCATGATAATCTTCTTTTGATACTTGACCAAATAACCCTAATCACCAAAACCAAAATATTCTTTACCAAAAATAAGAAATGCCCATAAAACTGTACACTAAGCTTCATCGGGTAGACTTGATACCAGAAAACTTACTCAAGACATCCGGTTAACCAAAACTCCATATCAGATAAGGTCAGAAAGATGAGTTGCCATCAATGCAACTCCTAAGAATCTGCATGCATCAAATATCACCAATCTTCACCTGAGTATCACTGAAACAACATCAAATGTCAACACTTTGTTGATTGATTTCCTCCTTGGGTTTCTTTTTATCTAAGACACTCTTATTGCTTGAGTTCTTTCTTTCATGTTCTCTTCATTGTAGTTAAATCTTCTTCTAGAGCTCCTTAAAGTCTTCAAAACTCATCTAATCTATCAGAGGATAGTATTTGGATATAGACCTGTATGGGCTATTACATCACACTCTTGATCTCACATTTCAACATTATAGCTCATGGACTATTATAAATCTATCCCTTATGCTATGCCTAAATTATTCCTTTGTTATACATTAACATTGCTCCTTACATGCCAAGAAAAAATCCACACGCAAATAAAAATGAAATGCGGGTTTTGTAAAAGACAAGATTACTTTGTTGACTCTATTTTCCCTTGTGATAGTCCAATCCTACTACTGTCACATGTGTTGAGGCATTTAATGTGAGTCTTCATGTCAGGTTCATGCTTGGAATATTATCACCTTGTATCCCTTCTTAGGATTTTTCTCATTGTTGATCTTTGTCCTCTTTCATCTCTACTACATTCATGCTTGACAATGATTCTCATACTTTTGACCCATGTAAGGAATGTCATCTTCTTAACTATGCAAGGTCTCTAGCTTCTTTGACTGCCACCATGTTGACCATAGACCTGCTCCTTGATGTCTTTTCCTTGATAGATGAATGAGTTGGTGGGAAAGAACTATTTCTCACTATATCCTCTTTGTTTGTGACTATGGGAGGAGAGTTGTAGCTAAGCATAGAAGGATAGACAAATCACTTAAAGGTCAGCTTATTCATGAAAGAAAAACCCTTGACAACAACTGACTAAATACTTACCTACGACATACCTTTTCTCAAATAGAAGATCAACTCACAAAATGGCTACTTACAACGGAAAAAGAGCTCATTTGAGGGCTTGTTTATAGTGGCCGAGATAAGGGGATAAGAGCACCAAGTTCTTCTTCCAATTCCTACATTATAAACATTAAAAAAAAAAAAATTAGTCATTAAGGCTGCTAATGGCTCACTGTAGACTAGCCAAGACTTGATAATGACAACCTTCTATGATCATTATAGATAACTCTTTAGTAATTATTTAATTAATGATCCCTTAATTCCTATCTTGCAAGACAACCTAGCTAGTTTATCCCATACAAAATTCAACATAATTATAGTGGATTTCTTGACCACTATCTCTCCTTGGATAAGATTGAGGACGCTATGTATAATTTGGCTTTACAGAAGAGTCTTGGGTTGGATGACCTACTTGTCAAGTTTTACTGCAAGCTTTGGCCTCATATTAGGGATGACTTCTATAATGGTTACCTTCGGGGCATCAAAAAAGGGTCACTGGGTGCTATTATTAACAAAGGTCTTATGAAACTTATACCTAAAGGGAAGCCTGAAGATATTGAGAAAAAATGGTGCCCCATAACTTTACTAAACACATCAAAAAACATTATAGAAAAATAATAAGCCAAAAGAATCAAATCTATTACTAAAGAGATTTTCTCACCAGAACAAACTGGTTTCCTTGGGGGCATATTTATTTTGAACAATTTGGTGCTAGCATGAGAAACATTTGAATGGGAACAACAAACAAATCAAGATGCTTTGATTCTCAAACTAAACTTTGACAAGGCTTATGATAGAATAAGGTGGCAATTCATTCTTAAAACGGTTTAGTGATCGAGATTTCGACCCAATTTTTTTGCCCATGTGCAAATGTTGTTCATGTCCATGGTAATGCTATATTGGCCATCAATGAAAATATTTCTCCACAATTCCTCTCCAAAAGTCTATCTATTAAGGTTTCCCTTTAGCACCATTCCTTTATGTTCTCACAATTGATGATGTTATATATCTCATGCATCATGCCTAATCAAATAATATTATCCACGATATTTCTCTACTATGCAACACCATTACCCTCAACCACACTTTGTAGATGGTAGCATGATTTTCATTAAAAATATTGTTGATGATGTTAATAATCTTTTGGATATCCTTAATCTCTTTTGTGTTGTTTTGGTCTCCCAACTTGCTATGCACATAATGAAATTTTTGGATGACACATCCCAACCCTCACCCACCTTGGATTGCAAAAGAGTGGCAAGAAATAAAACATGGTGCCATTACTAGATACCTTGATATCACTTTTAGAGTTGGAATCTCACTAAAAGATATGTGGAGATGGTTCTTGAACAATTTTAAATCCAAATTTCTATCTTGGACAAAGTGTTTTCTATCTATGGCTAGAAAAATATAGGTGGCCAATAGAATTATTTTTGGTAGTCATGTTTGTATTTATTCTTGTTGGCTGCCCTCCAAAGCTTGTTACAATCAGCTTGCATAGCTTGTCTATGGTTTTATTTGATCGGAATGGGGAAATAGAAAAGGTATGCCAACCACTTCATGGTCCCATTGCATTATCCCAAAAGAGAAGGGTGGATTAGGTATCATTGATCCTTACATGCAAGGAGTGTGTCTTTCACCCAAATAAAATGGAAGAGATTTGGAAGGAAACACAGCTTGGAAACTCCTAGTTCAGTATCATATTCAAACAATATACAATTGGTAAGTCTTGAAACTCTGTTCAATGGAGGATAAGATCCTTTTATCCCCATACTTTAAACTCCATGGATCATCCCTCTCAACTGCATATGGAAATCTTAGCAAGTGATTTACTACAAGCTATCCCAGTTCGATCAATCCTCCAACCATGGTTTTAGATTTCTAAATTCTTCAATTTGGTGGAATCATCTAATCGAAGAAAATAATAGTTTCCTTACCATGCTTATAATGTTTAAAGCTAAATGCTTAATCAAGAAAGGAATTCAAAAATTTAGATATCTATGGGATTTAGCTTGCTTTTCATTAAAATCATGGTAAAAACTCAAATTATTCTTCAATTTAAATGATAGACATAAGGTTGCAGTGATGGATATTATAAAAGTTGTGCCTCCCAACCTAGCTATTCTTATCTCTTCTAATTTTCATTTGTTCTTTCTCAAAGACCGTTGGTGGGCAAATGGCTACAACCTTAAATCCTTTCCTCTTAGAGATCTCTATAAAAAATTTGTGCCTATCATGACCATATCTTGTAGACTTAATTCTATTTGGAGATGCAAATTCAAACAAACTAGCTCAAACAAACTTAGTCTCTAAATTTGTAAATCCAAAGCCAACTCCCAATCCCAATTCACTTCTTGGAAGTTGATTCATTGGAAACTCCTTGTTGGATCCCACCTTCAATTTCTCAGCCCACCCACTTTTTTCCCATTTTGTGGTGTTTTTGAATCCTTGAAAAATTTATTTTGGCTCTACCCTCATGTCAAACTGCTATAGAAAGAGCTTTTTGCTTCCCTACCTTCCCTTTTATTCTTTCTTTGGCCTTGGAAAGCTACTCTTCTTAGATCCTCAAGTTCTCACAACTTGATATAGAAATTTTTTCATCTCGCCCTAATAAAATATATTTGGAAATTTAGATGTTTAGCAGCTCTTTTGCTCTCCTTTTTCCCTAGAGATTAAAATCCGGACCATTTATTCCAGCCTCTTAACACAAATGATAGTCATAGTTACCTCCTTTAAAGATCAAGTTATCAATGATACTATTAGGGTGTAGGAAGATGAAGTAGTCGCCGGTGAGGAGGGACCTCAAAGAGATCAATCTAGACCAATCATCAAGAGTAAACACAACGGAAACACAAAGATATGATGGAGACAATGCAGAATAGTTTGTTTTATTGCATGAAATTTGATTACATCCAACCGATAACAACCGGGTTACAACTTACCAACTCACAGGCTTGGTATAATAGGTCACAACTGGGACCTTGAATCTTATGATCTATCTTCTACGCATAATCTAGCTACTTGATTCTCCCCTTCGTTATATTCTAATGCGAAATTACATATATATATATATATATATATACCCAGTCGGCCCAAAAGGGATCAAAACCCAAAAAAATGAGACCTAACGTGCAAAATAAATAAGGTCGGCCTCTGCTAAGAGATTCCTCTAGATAATCCAAAGGATGAAATGTAGACCACGGAAAAAGGTTAGCCACATGCCAATGAACATTGGAATCAATTACCAAGGCTCTACAAGCTTCAAAATGGGTTTTGATAGATCACTAGAATAGGTCTAGGCAACCAGTAACAAAGGAACAACTGGTAACAGGAAACTGTCATGGAAACTAGTAGTGATATATTGCCAGAAAATTATAAAAAAGTGATGCGGTCTGGAAGCAAGAAACATGATCAAGTCTTCAAGTAGAATCCAACTCCACAGGATCTAATGAGCCAAAAATGGGACACATGGAAAGGAAAACTGAAACTACAAATAGAAAACAAAACAAAAAGGAAAATGTTTTTGGTTGATGCAAGATTTCTATGAACCAGGAATGCTCCCGCATCAGACATCCGAGGTTATTGAAAAAGTGAGCCTCTCACTTTGTTGGGGTCAAAGGGAAACCAAGGTAGTCTACCTCTACCTAAGAAATCCAAGATGAATCTTCAACTAGTCCGTCCTTCCACTTCACAAGATATTCCTTATGTTGACTGCTTTGGATACTACGCCTAATCCTACTGTCCAAAATCTCTTCAATCTTATCCGGTTCCTTCTGGGGTAAGTGTTTCTCCAATTCTGCAACACTATTCTCACTAAATTCTAGCCCATGAAGATCTGCAATGTTGATTATAGGTAAAATACTCAGACTATCTGGTAACTCCACTTCATATGCATTTCCAGATTTGAACTTCTTCAAAATCCTGCAAGGTCCAAACTTCTTCATCTGCAACTTGTTATAAGTTCCAATTGGGAATCTCTTTTCTTATACTTGTTTTTCATGTCTTCCAAATGTTGCTTAACCTGAATATGCAACATTACTATGTGTAGTCACATAAATCTGTCCACTTAATTAAATGAATACTTAGTATTTATTTGATTATTTAACCATCAATTAATGAATTAATTAAATTAATATTTAATTAATTCATCTTAACCCTCTTCTCCTATTAATTAAATAAATTATTCAATTTATTTGATTTAATTCACTTAACCAAATTCAGACCATTAATTAAATAAATAAATCATATTTGTTTAATTAAATCTTCTCTCACATTTAAATAAATTAATGTTTATTTAAATCCCCCAAAATCCCACCTCTCACATTTAAATAAATTATAATTTATTTAAATCACCTTTATCCTCCACCCACTTGTATTTTCCTACAAAAGCAAGTTGCACAACTATTTTAAATAAATTATTTATTTAAAATCCTATTTATCCTCACCCACTTGAAACCTTTAATGGTTTCCCTTAAAGTATTCAAACTTGATGGCTTTAAAGTCTTCAAACTTGATGGCTTCCTTCTATAGTCTTCTTAAGACTTTAATGGTTTTCCTTAAAGTCTTCAAGCCTTTAATGGTTTCCCTCAAAGTCTTCAAGCATTTTAATGCTTTATCTTCATTTTTTTCATTTAAATAAATTAATATTTATTTGAATATTTATCCAAATGCAAATTACACCATTTAATTGAAATAAATGATTTTATTTTAATTGAAAATACCAAAATTTCGCCCACTTGCATGCCTAAACCCCTTCTAGAATTTTCTAATCACTTCTAAATAACCTAACCCCTTCTCTAAACTTTGTCACATTCCTAAGCAAAAGGGAAGTCACTTCTCAAACCCTCAAAGTCTTTGATAACCATTAAAGGCTTTCAACCTTCAACCACTAAATGGCTCAAAGTCTTTGATAACCATTGAAGGCTTTCAACCTTCACCACTTAATCCCCAAAGTCTCCAATAACCATTAATGGTTACCTCAAACCCTCCCACATGGTTAAAACATTTGTTTTGACTCAACCTCTACCCAACCCAAAGGTCTCATCAGGCCATTAATGCTTTGACCATGATTATCTCTTAAACATTTGCACAAAGGTTTATCCTTGGATTAACTCTTAATCCAGTGGGTAATCTTAATTTGGACTTGACCCTTAGCCTCTAGATAACCATGAGGTCTTCTCAGGCCTTTAATGCCTCCAACCTCTTCTCTCAACCCAATCCTATGTTGACACTTGTCACCATTTTATTGGTGCCAATTGTGCACATGGATCCCCAACTTTCAAACTTGGCCCTTGATTAAACCATTCAATCTTAACCCTTCATTTCCCCATTTCTTCTATAAATAGATCCCTTCTCCTCAAGCAAAAAAAGAGAAGCATTAGAGTATTGTTGTTATACTGGCATTAGCATAGAACTTTTTCATAGCATCACTATCTACACTTGCATAGTATTTGCTTATCATATTCAACCATCTTGAATCTCCATATGGCATCCATGGCTAGTGCTAAAAGCTGAGAGCTACACTCATTTGGGACTTGGAGAGGAGAGGAACAAGGGAGGAGCAACTATGAGCATCTTGATTAGCTATTTTATTCTATGTTTATATGCTTTCTATTTCATGCTTAATATCTCTCTTGATATGCCTGTTTAGGATAATCTTTTGTTGCTAACACTAACATTTGTTTCTTGTGCTCTTGTGTGTGTTGCCATCAAACAGATTTTCTAATCCTTTTTGCAGAGCATCATTTGGTGAACCCGACGTGAATCCAAACACCACAAAGATCAACTTTTTTTTTTTTTAACCAATAATATGTTTGAATGTTGAAAATGTCACACAGGTTGCACTTTTGACATTGTTTTGGCGTGTTTGACATTGTTTTGGTGCTGTTCACCTTGTTTCAGCACTTTTCCCTTCTCTGTCTTTCCCTTTCTTTTAGTGCGTTTGTGTTAAATAGCACCTCTGTTCAAACACAGACTAGCGCTATTGTAACAGAATGTTGTACAAATCACCTTGTAACCAAAAATAAATAAAAATTAGGCTTGTAGAAGCCCACCAAAACATGCGGATTTTTCTAACTAATTGTCTTTTATGCAGGTTCTAATCTTTTTGTGCAGGGGAAGGAGTTAGTTTAAATGCTTTAAAAGTTTCTTTTTTACTTTCTTTCAACAAAAGTTGGTTACAAAGAATCCATTTTTCCTTCTTGCACAAGTTAAAATAAACCTCACATTTTATTTTATAGTGCATAAAATGAACCTCAAACTTGTTTTTGGTGCTTAAAAAGAAAATTTATCTTTCTTTATTGCAAAGTAAAAAAAAACAACAAACTTCAAAATTTTGCTTTCATTGCAAGTTAGGGATACATTTTGTTTTGGTGCTTAAAATCAACAAAACAAATTTTCTTTCTTACATCAAACTTAAAAATCACAAGCCACACTTCAATTTTTTGGGCAAATAAAATGAACAATCCACTTGTTTTGATTTTTGCAAAAACAAATTTTACTTCAAGCAAACGTGTTTTTCTTTAAGTTGACTAGGATTTCAAAGTTCCTAGTTTACAAAATATTTTGCCTTTGAAGTTAAAAAGAACACCATGACTGTTGGAGCAACATCTCCAAATAGTTAGATCACATTGCAATGACAGATTAAAAAGAACAAGTGTTTTTTGTGCTTGGCACACTTGTGCAAAGAGTTGGTCGAGTGGTCCTACTTCTAACACACACTATCCTCTCCCTTGGCTTTCGTGGTCCTAGGTGCAAGAGAAAAGTGTTAGTAACACTCAAAATTTTATCTTTTTAAGAGAGGCCTACCAAGGGATCGATACTCTTGGGAATGACCTCGAGCGGTAAATCCTTCGAGCCGCTATAGAAATTAGGTGAGAGCGAAAGCTGTAGCCTTGGGTATAGCTGTTCCTACAGTGTAACTGGCCGAAAGGACAAATGGGCCCCACCACTAGTTACAAGGCTCTTAAGTGAGTCACTGTAGAATGAACTTATGTCCAAAAACATCGAACATGACTAAACACCTTTTAGTAGTAGCCCAACTATTTTATTGATTGAGGATATTTGTGATATAATTTAGTGCAAGAGCATAGATGGTTTTGCTCCCAAGATACTCACCATACATATTTCCTTGAGTAGAAACATAGCTTTTTGAAAAGTCACTTGTGGCTTGATAAAAGTGGTGACTCCCCCATCATAGGGATCATCTATTTGTTATGCTCGTGCAAGACTTAGTATATCACATCCTTACCTGCCACAACGGGATTCATAAGGTATGTAGTACCAAAGTCGAAGAAATATCAAGATGTGGGCTAAATTTATCACAACTAGCCATTTGACCTTAGGGATAAAAAGTGTTTGAAGTGTGTTCGTTTTCAAGACCAAGTGCAAATTGAGCCGACTTCAGGCTTTGGAAGTACACCTTAAAATACATCTAAAGGAAGGGTCATATACAAGTCCAAAGATTGGGTTGATCTAGACCCATACTCATTTGTGCCTTTGAGGCAACATTTTGGTGTTTGTGTGCTTGCTTTGTTTTCTTGTCAAAGAAACATCAAATCAGAAAATCAATCCCAAAAACAAAGTATTCATCCAACCAAACATCTTTCAAAAACAACCACAAACATCAAAAACAAAGTGCAAACAACAAAAGAGTCAAAAATTTTATGACCATTCTTCACATCTTGCGAAAGAAGAAGCGTCATCAAAATATCAACTTCAAAAGAAGACAATTAAGCTCAAAGGCTTTGATCAAACGAAGGAAATTCTTCTATATCAATAGACAAATCTTTGTCTCCCATAGAGTTTTCTTGTGTCACGTGTGTCTCTATCTTCAAGGCAAAACAAACAAATTTGATTCCGAATCATTGAACCACAGAGCTTTTATGCAATATAGAGCTCTGAGTTATCACAAAAACCGAGGAAAGATTAATCCCAACTTCTTCCCAAACGTCTGTATCACATACAACACAGCTCGAGAAATACCACCAACACCCGAAAGGGAAGAGATAGAGTTTGTCCCATTTATAACACAAAGTTTTTATTGAAGTTGAAAACATTTTCATCCATCATCTCACTCATACATCATCACTTCATCATCAATCCATCCCAACTCTCAAAACATTAAGAGGTTCTTGTCCCAAGTTCTCTTTTAGATATTGCTTGAAATCAAACACATCACATCACTTTTTAGATTGTTTCTACATCTAGGATAAGCTCATCCTAAGAGACACATCTACGCAAGTTAAAACTAGTTCATGAGTGAATCCTCTCATTACTAGGTAGTTAAATTTGTAACACATCTCAGATTTCTCTACACCTTATCACATCCAACCTTATCAAAACAAGCAAGCAATTCAAAGAAGGAATTTCGGTTACATCTACCTTAAAATTGCTAGAGATCTACATGCAACACAAATCACCAACCATCAATCTTTCATTTCATCAAACAACTCATCATCATCTTCAATCAACTTCAACAAAAGCTTGCAAGCAAAATGGCTCAAACCCGATCACAGTCCAGGCAACGAGAAATAGAAAGGGAAGAAGAAGAAGAGGAAAATCTCAATGAATTTCAAGAAGCACTTGGAGGAAATGTAGATGATGAAAACCCAAGTACTCCCACTCCTGCAACAATAGAAAGGGCTCAACATAACCCTCTCTTTAACAGACTTTTTGATGAAATACTAAGGAGCAATGCGGATGCTCACTTCTTAAGACTCACTCAAGAAGGAGCAAAACTCCCCTCTGACTTTGATCTTGCCCAATTAAGACAAGCATCAGAAAGACAAAGTCGCCATGAAGAGGAAAGAGGTAGAGATCCCATCAGATATAACATTCCTCGAGGTAACCCACCACCTCCTCCTCCAAATGAAATGGAGATGTTGCGGCAACAAGTCGAGAATCTCGCCCAACAGCTTCATAGTGGTGTCAAGACTAACCAATTCTCACTCAATGACATTTGTCCCTATCCTTTTGATAGGAATCTTTACATGCCACCATTTCCACGAGGATTCGAAACACCCAAATTTGAAAAATATAGAGGAAAGGGGGATCCCCGCGATCATGTCCGAGAATTTCATTCCACTTGTCTCGAAGTAGCATATGAAGATACCTACCTAATGCACCTTTTTCCCCAAAGCTTGGGAGGAACAACCACATCATGGTTCTCCCGACTACCAGGTGGCATTAGAACATTTGAGGAACTCATCCAGAAGTTCCTAGCTCATTACTCTCATAACATTGAACGCGATGTCACCATGGCTGATCTATGCAACACCAAACAAAAACCAGGTGAGCAATTCTCAGTATTCCTCCAACGATGGCATCAAATGTCTAGCAGACGTTCTCTTCAGTTACCTGAACGAGAACTAGTGGAAATATTCATTTCCAACTTAAACGAAGAAATGGAATTTCACTTGGATGTCAAAGACACAGACTCTTTTAATGATATGATCACCAAGGGTTTGAAGTGTGAAAGGGCACTTATCAAGAAGGGACTCATCAAAATATTTAATGAACCAAAAGATGGTCCTCGCCCACGCTTCAACAGCGATAAACCAAACTTCTGGAATAAAAACAAGAATATCGTCAATGATGGGGTTGTGGATGCCAGGACTATACAAAATGCACAACCTATGGTTTGGTTTGCAGGACAAAATCCTCCACCTCAAAACAACACAAATGTTCCTTCTAATCAAGGTCGCATCACATCTCATGATGAACCTAGACCTCGTCAGCAAAAATAGAAACGCACATACACTCCCTTAGGGGAACCCATTGAAACAGTGTTGCGACAACTCATTTCTCAAAATTTGGTCACTCTATCTAAGCTATCAAACTATGAGCCTCAGGTCAAACCGGCATGGTGGAGAGATACTGAACACTGTGAATTCCATCAAGGAAGAGGGCACAAGACAAGTAATTGTCACCAATTGAAAGATCTCATTCGAGATCTTATTGATCGAGGAGAAATTGAAATTGAAGGACATGACCCAAAAAAAACAAATAATGATCATCTGATGTTCAAAAATCCACTTCCATCACAAGATCAAAGGGGTCCTTCTACTTCTAGGCAAGGCATTGATACCACTGATTATACACAGGCTACGTATAATTACACTGTAAATCACCTATATGATGCCAATGAACAAGTTGCAACAATAACCTTCAAAAATCCCAACTCAAATTGCAATGTTGTTACACGTCGTGGCAAGGTCACCATAAAGGCAGCTCCACAAGGCACCACCTCCATCCCAAAGTAGTACAATCTTGTGGAACAATTAGATAAAACACCTGCACTTATATCCATTTTAGAACTACTGCGCCTATCACCATCTCATAAAACTATCTTGGATCAAGCACTCCAAGAGGCGTCAGTCCCTGCAAATCTGAATACAGACCAATTTCAAGCTATGGTTGGAAGTCTAAAGTCATCACCTTGTCTCACTTTTTCCAAAAGTGACAACTCTTCCTTCCAGCAACCTCATAACGCCTCACTCCACATCGAAGGATTTATTAACCAGCATAGGATCAAGTGAGTCTTGATCGATAATGGAGCAGGCCTAAATATTTGTACACTACAGTTGGTCACAGCATTGGGATATGCAGTAGAATCAGTGGATCCTCGTAAGAAGATCACAATCAAGGCCTATGATGATGCAGAGTGGTCATCCAAAGGAGCTGTGGTACTACCAATCCGAGTAGGCCCTGTGGTAAAGCACATCATTTGTCAGGTTATGGACCTTCCTCTGCCATATAATCTATTATTAGGAAGACCTTGGATACATGCCATGCAAGCTGTTCCATCTACCTACCATCAATGTATCAAGTTCCCACATAACGGTGTAGAGATCACAATTCTGGGTGATGCAAATCCCTTTGCATACTGTCATAATATCAACCATCAACCAGAGATTACCGTTCCCAATAATAGAGAAGCCATTTCCTCCACATCCTATATAAGTCCAGCCTCTCTTACCAGTTCAAACACCACTATACCGAAGCAAGAAAAGCTTAAGATGAAAGTAGTAGAGGAAGGTCCTGGGGAATACAACTTGAGTCAACTCTTTTGTGTGGGACAAATGCCCACTTCTCCTTGAACACATGGTAAACCACAGCAGTTACTCCAGCAACCACTAAACATGCCTGCATGTGCTTTGACGCCTTTCATCCTTGGAAAGAGTCAAGAAGAAGAAACCCAAGATGAGGACTTAGCAGACTGGATCTATAAAGATCCCATCACCACTGATCTACCACAAGTTAAACTTCCTATGGATCAGTATGGCAAAGGCCTCCTCATTATGCAAAGAATGGGGTATGATGGTCAAAGTTCTTTGGGATATTGCAAACAAGGACGACATGAACCCCTGCTGCCGGAATTCAAGCCCGAAGGTAATACAGGCCTCGGCTTTGAAAAAGAGATCTTTCCTAAACTCAAGTTCAAAGGAAAACCTAGCAAACCATTTTGTCCACCTATTGCAAAGCGAGCACATTTCATAATCAAAGCACCCTCAAGCACCATCCCAACAGCCCCACTGAGGCTCAAAACCCCAACACAACTATCACCAATGCCACTCATCCCATCAAACGAACTCATCATCTCATCAGTCGCACCATTAGCAGCAGTAACTGTATCAGCACCCGCAGCAACATCTATAACACTAGCAGTCCAAGCAGAAGCAACGAAATCAATATTACCAATACTCCCTATAACAGATTCCTTGATCCCCCTCAATCGCCCTGCAGCACCGATCATTACAAAGGTACATCAACCAATCACACCTGCGGTATTTAACTCAAAGGACATCCCAGTATGGTATAGTAATCAGATGCTGGAAAGTGATTCAGAGATTGACTCACATGAGTGGGAATTTGATTCTGTACAGCTTAACACTTCAGATGAGGAAGACACATCACCACCTCCACCACGTAAAGACATCCCTATTTACGGAGAAGCACAGATAAAGACCACTTGGGTTCCTGAACTGGAAACATCTTCCACAGACCCTACGTCTCATCCTGCGCCTGATTCTGACAGGGAGAGTACCATTAACGACCTTCACCATAACGTCTTAACCCTCACTGATACATCTAATGCACTTAACCTAATCGATGAAGTAATGCCCATTATCCACCCTGAACTCATCAAATGGAACCAACCAAATTCCCCATGTCTTGACCTTTTCCAGAACGATGAGGCCATCATTGACTTTTTGGAATTAAGGGATAACCTACCAAGCAAGGATCAAAAAGTTGGGTTCGCCATTGAACTTAATAGTGCAGCATACTTCGGGGCGGATGCCAAACCTTTTAGTTGCAAAAATATAACAATAAAACATGGATCTTCCAGTGAAAACCACACTGTGGCACTGTTTGATCTGACAAAAGTAAAAGGAAAGAGCGTATCCAATGGTGAAAACCTCTCTGAGGCGCCTGAGGATGAAGGGTTTGACATTCTCCCTGATAATACACAATAGGAACAATCAACAATTCTCATCGAGGAAACCAAAGAGTACAGTGTGGGGACTCCTGAAAATCCTCATATCATACATCTGGCATCTCTTCTCACTCCAGAGGAATAGCCTAAATTTATTGAGTTCTTCCAGAAGCGTCAGATCAACTTCACATGGTCATATGCAGACATGTTTGGGCTTGATCCTGATTTAGTCATGCATCACCTCACCGTAGCAGAAGGAGCCAAACCTGTCAAGCAGAAGCTTCGTAAAATGCATCCTCAAATTGCAGTACTAGTCAAAATAGAACTCAAGAAACTCCTAGATGTTGGTTTCATTAGACCAATTGATTATGCAGAGTGGATCTCCAATATTGTGCCTATTGGCAAACCAAAAGGGGGCATCCGCATTTGTGCTGACTTCAGAGATCTGAATAAGGTATGTCCTAAGGATGACTTCCCCCTTCCAAATATCGACATCATAGTGGATCTGACAGCAAGACATGCCATGCTTTCACTCATGGATGGCTTTTCAGGATACAATCAGATAAAGATCGCACCGGAAGATCAGCATAAGACAGCCTTCACATGTCCATGGGGCACATATTGCTGGAATGTAATGCCTTTTGGCCTCAAGAATGCAGGAGCAACCTATCAAAGAGAAATGACCACCATCTTCCATGACATGATGCATACCATGATGGAAGATTATGTTGATGACTTACTAGCAAAATCACTCACCAGAAAAGGACATCTCCACATCTTAGATAAAATCTTTGATAGAATGGAACAATACCATGTTCGACTCAACCCAAAGAAATGTGTCTTTGGAGTGACCTCCGGGAAGCTTCTAGGATACATTGTCTCAAGCAAAGGCATTGAGGTTGATCCAGCAAAGGTTAAGGCAATCATGGACATGCCACCTCCAAAGAATATCAGTCAGCTAAGGACATTACAAGGGCGACTTCAATCCATCCGAAGATTCATTGCACAATTGGATGATAAGTGTCACCCATTTACACATCTGTTACACAAGAACATCTGCTTTCAGTGGGATGCCAGATGCCAGCAAGAATTTCAGACGCTTAAAAACTATCTCATGAATCCACCATTGTTGATGCCACTAGATCCAAGTAGACCATTGTTACTCTATATCTCGGCAACAAGTACAGCATTAGGTGTATTACTGGCACAACATAATGCAAAAGGAAAAGAGTGTGCTGTTTACTACATCTCTCGCACACTGGTAGGCTATGAACTCAATTACACCCCTATTGAGCGAGCTTGCCTAGCAGTAATCTTAGCAGCCACAAAATTGAGACACTATCTGTTAACACACAAGGTAAAACTCATTGCAAAGATTGATCCACTCAAGTATTTACTTAACAAAGCAGCATTGACAGGCCGCTTGGCCAAATGGGTGATGATTCTAAGTGAATTTGACATTGAGTATGTAGACCGTAAAGCTATCAAAGGTCAGGTTATTGCAGATCAGTTGGCCGATGCACCTCTCATAGGCGATCATCCTCTTATTTCCAATTTTCCAGACGAAGAGATATTCATGATCACAACAACACAACCATGGAAACTCTACTTTGATGGCTCATACACTAGGCATGGCTCGGGGGTAGGCATTCTGTTTATCACACCCCAAGGTGATAGTATCCCGAAGTCTTACAGGCTCGCATTTCCATGCACAAACAACATAGCAGAGTATGAGGCCTTGATCACAGGACTCAGGCTAGCCGTACAATGGAAATTACAAGAACTACAAGTATATGGTGACTCACAACTGGTCATTCGACAAGCAACAGATGAATATCAGACAAAGGATGATAAACTCATGCCATATAAGAAAATGGTGGACACTCTAAAGACATCATTTACTACTATCACTTTTGAGCAGATACCAAGAGATCAGAATCGAGCTGCTGACGCTATGGCTACCATCGCATCTCTCCTAGATCTTCCACAAAATTCAACACGCTACGAGTTCTTGGTAGAACAACTTTGGATTCCCGCTTATGATATCCCCGAATCCGAAATGATATGTTGCCTTGTCGGTTCTGAATCCCCATGGTACGGTGAATTCTACACCTACCTCAGCGATCACACCCTTCCTCCCAACCAATCAAATAACCAACGTAAAACCTTCATTCGCCAGACTGCTCGATATACCATTATTGTCGAACCCTATACCGATGCGGTCTTGATGGTACTCTCCTTCGATGTCTGGAACAAGGTGAGATAACAAAGGCTTTGGAAGAGGTACATGAAGGAATTTGCGGGACTCATTCAAGTGGTCCATCACTCGCCAAGAAAATCCTGCGAGCTAGATATTATTGGCCATCTATGGAAAAGGATTCCTACTAGTTTGTCAGAAAATGCAAGAAATGTCAAGTTCATGGTGACCTGATACATGCACCAGCTCAGGAACTGCAACCAATCATGAAACCATGGCCTTTTGTCAATGGGGCCTTGACCTTGTGGGTAAGATTCATCCATCTTCATCCAATGGCCACAAATTCATTATTACCACCACCGAATATTTCACAAAGTGGATCGAAGCTGTTCTACTTACCCAAGTCACCGGCAAGCAGATCACCTCATTCATCCTCAACTACATCATCTGCCGGTATGGTGTGCCCATGTCCATCATCACAGATAACGGTCTCCCTTTCAAAAATTAGGATGTCCATGAACTTTGTGAGAAATTTCATATCCAACACCGCTTTTCCACCCCCTATTACCCATAAGGCAATGGTCAGGCCGAAGCATCCAATAAAAACATATTGAGGATCCTAAAGAAAACAGTCAATGATGTCGGCCGTGATTGGCATGTTCAACTCAATCCAGCGCTATGGGCATATCAAAACTAGCATTTGAACCCCTACAGGTGCAACTCCTTATTCGTTGGTCTATGGTGCAGAAGCTATCTTACCTATTGAAGTTGAGATCCCATCACTATGGGTTTCCTTGCACAATCTCATCGATGATGAAGCCTACAAAGTATCCCGTCTTCAGGACTTAGAGTTACTTGATGAGAAGCAACAAGCTGCATACAACCATCTCAAAGCCTATCAGTAGCGCATGAGCAGAAGCTACAATCACCGAGTTAGACCTCGTACATTTGAGGTAGGTGATCTTGTTCTACGAGAGAATCATCACAACCAACCAAACAGAGAACATCAGGGCAAGTTTGAATCAAACTGGCTGGGCCCATATGTTGTCACTGCTGTGTTCGGGTCCGGGGCATATCAGTTGGCTACATCAGAAGGAGAACCGCTTGCAGATCCAATCAACAGCATGTACCTCAAACGGTTTTATACCTAAGGTGTACAGAGAATCAGGCTCCCCTGCATATCAGAAAATACCAAAAACATTCAGAAAAATGTCCTGAAGAAAATACAAAAACATTTAAAAAAGTAAAGAAAAATCATGCATCCAAACGGTGAACAACCACTCCGGTGGCACCTTGGGTAAGTACGATGGTGAAAACCTGGAAAACAGGCGCCACTCATAAAGGTTATGGCTCCATTGTCTTTCAGACTTGATGCGATCACATCTACTTCATACATACATCCATCCATCCATCAACCATGGCTTTTTATTCCTCTGCAATTATGATAGTACTCCATACATCTTGCATCCCACTTTTTCATAGTCATGTCTAAAACTAGGGGCAATTCCTTTAACCTATTGATGGAAGTGGATTCTACATTGTCTTATGATTCATTAAGTTCTTCATTCAAACAATAATCAAAAATCCAAAAACATTCAAAAATATCTCGCAAAAATACCAAAAACATTCAAAACAATTCAAAATCCAAAAACATCGACAAAACCATTGAAAAATCACACAAACAACATCAACACTCAAAACTGTCTTCAACAAGGATGCATCCTTCCTTACAAAAACAAAGACAAGATGACATTTTCTTTGACAAGAAAATTCTGTTTACACTATCAAATACTTGGTTGATTTATGGTCTAGTAATTTATATTAGGATCTTTTAGCATTGTTTTGTATCGTTTGCGCATTACTTCCGATGAAGTTCTGGGGCATGTACTAATGGTGTCTACATGGGAAGTTCACCAAGCTACGTGATCTTATGCCAAATGCAGTCATAGATCATTACGGCTTGCTGACTACAGCGTATACCTCGACCATATGAGCATGAACCATTACCAAGGATCCATATTCTTTATTCTTTATGTATATACTGTTTGTTTGCAGGTACAATGCTCTTTCTTTGGTTCCTCCTACCTCATCCAAACTGGATAAAGGTTTTATCTCTTATTACAGTATGCACTTGTCTCAGGATATGATCAGCCTAAGATCAAGGAGGACGATCCAAGTCATGCATGAAAGGAGATAATCCTTGTCTGTTCCACAAGCAATACTCAGGTCTACTTGATCCATTATATCAAGTTGCTTGTATTAACTTTCTATATAAAATCCATGTAAGAAATACTCTAGTCATCTTGAATCTTTATGTCAAGTTGCTTGTATTTTCTTACAACATTTTAAAGCTCAATGATGAAAAATAAAGCACCATGGATCGTCATTCCATCTCATCTGTATATATTGCAGTTCGTTGCATTCCACCCATCCATACATTCATAATAGCTGCATATCATGCATACATAGTCATAATAATGCATACACTATTTTACTCATCTTCTTCCATAGGACTCAGTCCTAGTCCTCCATATCTTCTATCTAACATCAAATCCCCCCTCACCCTCCCTATCTTGATCATCAACATCATCCTAATCCCTTCATCACTTCCCATCCTCACTCATCCAATAAGCCAAGCAAGTTACTCTCTCTGCACAGGTACATCGACTCCCACACACCTAGACTATCAATAGATACTCTGATCAAGTATCTTCGGGTCTCAACAAGTAATCGATTATGGCAAACCTAGACTACAATAGGCATTTATCATAATGACCTAGTCTCAACGGGGCTGCCATGATTCCCCACAACCATCCATCACATGCACACACTATCAATTGATCAACCAATCAAACAGAATCCAACAGACAATTACATCAATTGTCTACGTCTTAACGAGTGTTTTGCTTCATATACCTTGACTTCATCGGGCAATTATATCAATTGTCTAAGTCATATCAGGTCACTTTGATTCACTTACTCAGACTTTATCATGTCCAAGCGACCAACTGACATCAACTGTCATGCTTTGACTTGACCAGGGCAATTAAACCGATTGCACCAGATTGTCCAGCCAATTTTGATCAATTGTATAGCATCAATCCAAACCCCACACTACATCTACTATGTATCTCTTGCATGACCTCAGGGTACTCGTTGGCTTGTTGTTTCTTCATATTCACTCCGTTTTCTTACATTCTTTCATCATTATTGCTAATTTCTTCTATTCTACTTCCCCTCCACTTCTTGTTCTTTTTCGAGAGATCGCCCGATTTTTTGAAATTTTTCGGCCCATCTCTCGAGGGGGCATACCACCCATTAAATTTACATTTTATGGGGCATTTCTTCACACCTATTTTTCTTTCTTTGAAACGACGTGATAAACCACACCGTCTCAAAGAGGGGCAAATGTAGTCACATAAATCTGTCCACTTAATTAAATGAATACTTAGTATTTATTTGATTTAATTCAATTAACCAAATTCAGACCATTAATTAAATAAATAAATCATATTTGTTTAATTAAATCTTCTCTCACATTTAAATAAATTAATGTTTATTTAAATCCCCCAAAATCCCACATCTCACATTTAAATAAATTATAATTTATTTAAATCACCTTTATCCTCCACCCACTTGTATTTTCCTACAAAAGCAAGTTGCACAACTATTTTAAATAAATTATTTATTTAAAATCCTATTTATCCTCACCCACTTGAAACCTTTAATGGTTTCCCTTAAAGTATTTAAACTTGATGGCTTTAAAGTCTTCAAACTTGATGGCTTCCTTCTATAGTCTTCTTAAGACTTTAATGGTTTTCCTTAAAGTCTTCAAGCCTTTAATGGTTTCCCTCAAAGTCTTCAAGCATTTTAATGCTTTATCTTCATTTTTTTCATTTAAATAAATTAATATTTATTTGAATATTTATCCAAATGCAAATTACACCATTTAATTGAAATAAATGATTTTATTTTAATTGAAAATACCAAAATTTCTCCCACTTGCATGCCTAAACCCCTTCTAGAATTTTCTAATCACTTCTAAATAACCTAACCCCTTCTCTAAACTTTGTCACATTCCTAAGCAAAAGGGAAGTCACTTCTCAAACCCTCAAAGTCTTTGATAACCATTAAAGGCTTTCAACCTTCAACCACTAAATGGCTCAAAGTCTTTGATAACCATTGAAGGCTTTCAACCTTCAACCACTTAATCCCCAAAGTCTCCAATAACCATTAATGGTTACCTCAAACCCTCCCACATGGTTAAAACATTTGTTTTGACTCAACCTCTACCCAACCCAAAGGTCTCATCAGGCCATTAATGCTTTGACCATGATTATCTCTTAAACATTTGCACAAAGGTTTATCCTTGGATTAACTCTTAATCCAGTGGGTAATCTTAATTTGGACTTGACCCTTAGCCTCTAGATAACCATGAGGTCTTCTCAGGCCTTTAATGCCTCCAACCTCTTCTCTCAACCCAATCCTATGTTGACACTTGTCACCATTTTATTGGTACCAATTGTGCACATGGATCCCCAACTTTCAAACTTGGCCCTTGATTAAACCATTCAATCTTAACCCTTCATTTCCCCATTTCTTCTATAAATAGAACCCTTCTCCTCAAGCAAAAAAAGAGAAGCATTAGAGTATTGTTGTTATACTGGTATTAGCATAGAACTTTTTCATAGCATCACTATCTACACTTGCATAGTATTTGCTTATCATATTCAACCATCTTGAATCTCCATATGGTATCCATGGCTAGTGCTAAAAGCTGAGAGCTACACTCATTTGGGACTTGGAGAGGAGAGGAACAAGGGAGGAGCAACTATGAGCATCTTGATTAGCTATTTTATTCTATGTTTATATGCTTTCTATTTCATGCTTAATATCTCTCTTGATATGCCTGTTTAGGATAATCTTTTGTTGCTAACACTAACGTTTGTTTCTTGTGCTCTTGTGTGTGTTGCCATCAAACAGATTTTCTAATCCTTTTTGCAGAGCATCACTATGTGATTTACAATCTTCTTCTTCTGAACTTCTCTGGTCTTCACTGCTAATGTCTCTTAATTCTGATATCCCTCTAGGATGCACTCCGGTAACAATCTCAAAAGGATGGCTTTTGTGTTGATGTGTTTGCCTCTCCCTTTGGAGTTCAAAACAACCATGTGGTAGAAGCTCTGACAATGTTAAAATGTCTTCAACTTGCTCATAGATTTAATTTTAAAAGAATTTGGCTAGAGGGGGATTCCCTTAATATAATTCAGGCTATTAAAGGTATTAGTTCCCCTTCTTGGAATATCCAAAATATCATTGATAATGCAAAAAATTTGTTAGATGCCTATGATAGTGTGATTATTACCCATACCTTTAGGGAAGGTAATAGGGTAGCCAATTTGTTAGCCAATAAGGGGGTCATATTAGCGGAGGATGCTAATTATATCGGAGAATCATCATGTAAGAACGAAGCCCAAGAGCAATTATTTTATGACAGAGTCCATGGTACATATTAATTTTATTATTACCTTTGTGGGTTCAGAGTTCAATAATAGATTTTGGAGTGAGGTGGATTATCAATTGATTACCTATCTCAGGCTTCGCGATAATGAGTATCGGTATGAAGGGCCATATCATATTAAGTGTTGGGTTAATTTGAATGTTTTAAAAGACTACTTGAAAAAAAAAGAAAATCCCCATGGTTTTCGAATCCAATGTCTCTGTTCTTCAACATTTGGTCAGTTTGCGCTCCTTTGAGGGTTTTGACTTGAACAACCATCACATTATGGGAGGAAATCTCAACCATAATGAGCCTACCAGTTGTGATAGCTGGAAAGGTGAAAGGAAAATTTGGTGAAGGTTGCATAGATATGGATTCACCGATTATATGGAAAAATTGCATGGGAACAAGAAATCTGTTTCTCGTGGTTTTTCCAAGAGCTGGAAAAATAATAAAGTTACTCTGTTCAATCAAACCTGGAAAGTGGATGAAGATTTGGTGGCTGAGGTGACAGGTTTGCACAAGGATGGGATCAAGTTTTGCAGAGAACGCAAGTTCTCGGTGGAAGTCATCAAGAATTTCCCCGAAAATGAAGAAGAAAGGGCTCGGCTCGCCAAAAAGGATAATGCTTCCTATTATCTCCCCAACCAGGTAAAATCTTTTTGGCAAAAAATGTTGAAAGTTTTAATGGAGATACCTTATGGTTGATGGTAGGTTTTCGAAAGTCTACAATTACCACTTTGTTATCTTTAACCATTTTCACCATGGATCTAAGATATCACTGCCTTTCTACTTGGCCTCCTCCCTTAATGATAATCTAGCTGACCGTGCTAAGAAACCTAATTCCTACCCCATTGCTCACTAAGGCCTTATTTTTTTAATATACGAGAATCTTAAGGGTAAAGCTAAGGCTAATAGGGATGATCCCTTTGTGGAGAATGCCCATATTTCTAAGGATTATTATGGCTTTGATTCTGATGAGGGTTCTTCCAATCTTCCTCCTAAAAAGAAATTGAGGGTTAGTGAAAAAGCTAAAGACTACATTGAAGAGAATGTTGGTTCTGAGTAGGAGCAGGAGAAGGAGGTGGAATAATAGGAGGAGAATGAGCAGGAGAAGGAGGTTGAGGGTGAGGAAGGGGATGAGCAGAGAGAAGAGGATGTTGAAGAGTCAGAGGTGAAGGATAATCCCTATGTTTCAGATAATGGGGATGTTGTTCAGCATAACATGGAGGACAAAAACCCTAGGTCTGAGGATTTTGTCCCAGATATGAAGAATGTGGAGTGTTAGGATTGATAATAGTCCCAAAGATAATGAGAGGGGGGGTGAATCAGTATCTAACTAGTTAACAGAATTTATAACCTTATTAAGTATTTTGCATTCCAAAACAGTGTACCAATAAACAAGAATTAATGCAGCAAATAAGAACAATAAAGACAACATAGAAAGCACACCATAACACAAGATGTTTAATGAGGAAACCCGATGTGGGAAAAACCTTGGTGGGATTTTTGACCCACAATATTCACTCACTGGCCAATGAATGGATATTACTTACAAGAGGGGCATGCACATGCAAGAAGGCCAACTACCTAGAGCTCACTACTCAATTACAAAAGGAAGTCTCACTAACTTACAAAATGGATTATGGGAGTCCAATATAATGTACTCAAAAAGCATCTGCTATGCCAGGTTCAGTACCGGTTTAAGCTCATACAATAACCATAAACCCTTCTACAAAATTTTCCTTAATATTTGCTCTTCATATCCATCATATCATATATCCTCTCACACATATCTCACACAAATGATCTACAAGATCTCATACTTATATATGAGTCTTATTACAACATGACATGTTGACTTACAAAAATATATTACAATTAAATACAAAATACAATAATCAAAATCTTGTCGGCTAGGATGTTGGTAAACGTTTTTGTCACTACCGGTGAACTATCTGCTGGTGTAGAGTTTGTCAGTGTCGGTGCCTACTGGTGCCATAAGATTGCAAGGTTGACATCAATGACAACACCTTCAATCACCTTTAACAATCATTATAGTGTGCAATGCCAACAATCTCCCCCTTTGACATTGATGGCAACACTCATGAGAAAAATCCAAAAAGTGTCCCCGAAATTGAAGTCCAAAAATCTTACCAAAACTATGTGCTCCCCCTGAGCAGGTGATCTCTTCTGCAAGTCATTTTTCTCAGTTCTACTACTCCCCCTTTGACATCAATGACAAAGGTTGTCAAAATGTCACTGAGTGCAGTGCTCAGCTGGTACCTTGTAACCGGTTGGTTCCAATCTGGAATAGGTCTGCTAATACCAAATTAAGGTTGTGAGTGAACTTGTTGTTGTCCTTTAATGTTGCCTCTGTTCTCTAAATAGTACCGGTGAGGTGATGCATTTTCTCTTCTGGTGTCTTCTATCCCTAAATAAGTGCCTCTGAGATCTCTTTCCTCAAAGAGATGAGGTTATCCAATTTAGGACCGAGTCTACATTTAAGATCTTTTGCCTTGCCTTTTATTCTTTCCTTCTCTTTCTCCAATTTTTCAAGTTTCTCCTCAAATCCAGCTATCTCCTGTTCTATAACTGATATTGGTTCAGATGAACCAATGATATTGTCAGCTATATCATCAATTTCTTTTTGCACTTTTCTGATTTCCTTATCAATATCCACTGTTAGAAGATTAGTCTTGCAGGTGTCTCTATATAGTTCCTTAAATTCCATAATGGTTGTACTGAGTGCTGGTAAAAGAGTGCCAATGTGTTACGTGCACTTCTTTATTGTCTCTCCAAATAATTTATGTTTTTCCTTGTTCATTTTCTCCTTAAATGTCTCTTCATTTATTTGGTTTACAGTCAGTATATTGCCAGTGATGTATTTAGACAATGTGTCTAACTGACTCAAAGAATCTTTATTATCTACATTACACTTGGGTGCAATAAATTTAAGAATAGGAATGGTATCATCTATAGCCTTATATGCCAATACATTGCAATCTATAATTTTCTTAATAGAATCCAAAAGAACTTTAGTCACATTTGTGAGTCCGAATTCAGTCATGGAAGTGCCAGATGACTGTCCAACTACCTTAACAATCTCCATGTTGTCAATGGTAGTAACAACTTTTCTTGTCTCAACCTCTGGTAGGTCAGTTTGTGTTTGCATTTCAACTAGAAAAGGTTTAGGCTTCTCAGTATTTGTCGGTGGCACTATCTCTGTATTAACCTATTTCTCAACCTGTTTCTCGATCTATTTCACTGTGCTCTCTTCTATCGGTTTTTCTGATTGTTCTTTAGTTGTATCCACTGCTGGTTTCTCTGTCTGTACCTTTGCACTATCCACTACCTGTGAATTAGTGGGTTTCATTGTATTCTTTGCAGTTGGTTTCTCTGTCTCCGATGGTTTTTCAGTGCTTGCATCAACAGTACTGTTTGTAACCATTTTACTAACCCCAATCTCAATGTTATCAGCTGGTATTTCAACTTCAACATTTTCAGCTTGTGTTCCAACATTGTCAGCTAGTTGCTCAGTAGCAACATCTTTCTTCTTTTCCTCAGTACTTTCTTTATCAACTACAATATTGACCTTCTGAGTGTCTATGTTCATTGTGTACAAAATTTCAAACTCAGGATTTGTATCCTCATATGGAGTCTCCACATTCTCAGTAACTGGTGTGTTGTCAGTTAGTACCGGTGGAGTAACTGAAGGTGGTGGAAGGTTATCTATCACTTTTATATTAGGTATTCAACCTACCTTGTCTTTTCCTTTGTCCTTATCCTTTTGGTATACATTGAATGTTTTAGGTCTGTTCAGTTCTTGTTTCTCTTTCTCCATAAAGAAAATATCCCATTTATCTGTTGTCTCTTTTGAGATCTCATTTACTCTGTCGGCCATTAGACTTACATATCGGTGACCACTTGAAAAGACTATTTTGTTAGCTTCACTGATAAATTCATTCATTTCTTCAACTTATTTCACAGGGTGAACAACTAGCAATTTCTCAATCTTGATTTTCTTGTCTAGCTCCATAATGGCTAACCTTTTAGCATCTAGTCACCTATACAAATCACTAGACAAAACATCTACAACCTCTATCAAAACTTTCTTATAAATATCAAGGTGTAAGATGATACTATTTTCTATTCTTTCTTTCTCCTCATTTGTAAAAGTATCATACAATTTACTTACATTTGATAAGTTACCATCATCTGTTATCTTATTTAATAGGTTGTCAAGTGGAGGAATGACCTATTTTTCCTTTCTCTTTCTAGGTGTCATCTTCTTAGCTAGTGGCCTTACTGCTTCTTGCTTTTGCCTTGTTGTCCTAGTTTTCTTGGGAGGAGGAGAGGGTATCGGTGAAGGTTTTCTCTTCCTATCTACTCTTTTAAACTCAGCAGGAATTTCACTACCAACCAGTGAGAGATGAGCCTCTGGTTCTAATCCTTCCAGATCACTTTCCTTGATACTAGTGATATTCATTACATTTTCCTTTATTTCTTTAACCTTCTTAGATGCACTCCTTATATATTTTTCTCTTCTCTTCCTTTGTTTAAGTGTCTGCACACCACTCTATTGTTTCAGCATTACCAAACTTTTTTTCTTCCGGTTCTCTAGGGGCTTCAAGTAGGGCTTTGGCATATGTTTCAATTATATTTACATCAGCCTCATATCCAATTTCTATCACCCAAATAGTTTTAGGAAGAACTGCTTCGATCCAAATTTCATCCTTCTTAATTACAAAACAAATTTCCTTTTGATACTTGTCTACAATACTTTGAGGTAACCTTTCCCTAGTCTTCATTTTTTCTTTAAATGCTTGGAAATACTATGTTATTTTGTTTTCCTTATCTGTTCCCATGCTGGTGAATATATCTAATAGTTGCTTCCCTACCGATATATCACCAAAGTATTTCTTGCCAATACCGGGAGCCTCTTTTGTAAGATATAGCATTAAGCATACAAGATTACCAAAATGCAAAGTACCTTTCTCATCTCCTTTGATTTTCTTTAGATTATCAATCAACTGATCCTTCAACCACTCACATACATCTATCTTAGCATCACTATTAATCATATCATATGCACTTTTGATACATAGACTGGAAACCGAGTTCATTCGGTTAGCATGTGGGGTATTGTATCCTAATATCATGCTAATGAATCTAAAATTTTCATCTTTTAAATCATTAATTCTCAAGGATCTGTTGTCATAGGTTGCACCAGTTAAAGTCATCACAGTGTTGTTAGGAACCTTCTTAGTTTTATCTGGCCTGTTACTGGTGGATGGTAAGCCAGTCACTACCCTAACTGCTTCTCTAGTGATTTTATGAATAGAGTCAAGCTAAAAGAATTCACCATGAACTCTGCTAAGCACAATCCTTGCAACTTCCTTCGAAAATTCCAGGATGTCAAGGATTTCCACAAAACCTAGGGTCTCTATAACCTTATGCTCAGGTTTTATAGTTAACATTCTCATCACAGATAACATTCTTATACATTTTCATGAATTCTCATAACCTAATTCCTTAATATGGCAATGTATGTAAATTCTAGGGTCTTCTGCATATGCAACTCCTTTAGGGATTTTTGAAAATGCACCTAGGGTATTATCCTGCTTCGCTACTTTGGGGATAATCTTGAAAATGGGCCTAGGGCATTTAATTACTTCTATAACAGTAGGGTTTGCAATGAATTCTAGAGCAGAGGAGGAAGCCATTGATAAATACCTTAATTTGCCTGATAGGTTTGGATGCTAGAAAGAACTTTCTTCACTTCTCGCTAAGGATGCCTTTGCTCAGGTTTTTCGTGCTCTTTGAAAGTTTGAATGCTTGGTGAATGAAAAAGAGGGAAAAACACTGATTTATAATGTCTTTTCCTTCAACAACCACAATAAATGTCTATCGGTTAAGTGAAACTTAACATATCTGCCGGTAAAGAAAAAGTTCATCTTCTCACCATAAACTGAGGGTAAACTTGCAAGATTTTCAATTTGCTGCAATATCCCCAAGGATTACTTTTCAGTTGGATGAAGAATCTCCTACCAGTGTTGTAATACTTTGTTCTACTAGTGAAGGTTCATAGTCTCATCAACATTCTAATCTCTCTTTCTAATCCATTGTTTTGAAAATTCTTGCTTTAACTCTTCTACCTTCTCTTTTCCTTTCAAACTGGGTCCTTTGTTATTTGTCGGTGAAGTCTTGCTTCTACAAAATTTTGCAATATGTCCAATCTTGTTACAAGCATAACAAGTCACATTGTTTTTTTGAATAGCCTTTCCATATCCTATGCCGGTTTGTGTTCTGCATTGATTAGATAAATATCCAAATCTTCCACAAACATAATATCTTACATTCATTCTGCAATTTTCTGAATTATGACCTATTTTGTTGCATTTGGAACATTGACCGGTGGGTGCATTAGTGTTCTGATAGTTTCTATATCTACATTGATTTTCTCTATGACCATACTTGTTACAGTTAAAGCATTTGCCATTAAATTTTTAGGCATTAAGTTGTCTTACCGATTTACTGTGATCATGATTGTTTGCAGTACCGGAGCTTTCACCAACTTCAAATCCAACTCCATTAGTGTCTCCATTAGGTTTCTAACTTTTCAGCATATCATCAAGTTCTTCTGAACTTTTCTTGAATTTCTCTTTATGTTGATTTGCAGTATCCAACTCATTTTCCAAAAATTCCTTCTGTCTCATAAGTTTATTTTTATCATGTTCCATGTGAATCAGATCTATCTTCAACATGTCATTTTCATGACTCAGTCTTATATTTTTCAGTTCCAGCATCACTAAGTCTCCTAGTCAAGTCATCTTCATTCTTCTTTCTGTCTTCAATGTCTATACAAAATCTCATAATCATATCTTGCATCTCATTCCTCAAGGTCATGTTTTATTTCCTCATCTTGCTTATAAGCTCATTAAGAGTTTCCTTTTCATCATCATCATTCTGTATCTTCTCATTAAGTTCTCTTCTTTTGCTTCTAGCAATAGTGAGATTCTCCTGAAGTCCTTGAATGAATTCCTGTGCAATCTTCAGATCATCTTCAAGTTTGATATTCTTCAACTTTTCTGCATCAAAGTTTGCAAGAGCTCCTTCTAATTGCTTTCTCAATTTTTCCATCTGTACTGGTGTCAGAGTCTTCCTCAAGCTATTAGGATTTTCAAAATAGAGGACCAGGCTCTGATACCAATTGTTAGGATTTATGATAGTCCCAAATATACTAAGAGGGGGGTGAACCGGTTAACAAAATTTCTGACCTTATTAAGTATTTTGTATTCCAAATAGTGTATTGGTAAACAAGAATTAATGCAGTAAATAAGAACAGTAAGAAAACATAGAAAGAACACCATAACACAAGATGTTTAATGAGGAAACCCGGCGTGGGAAAAAACTCGGTGGGATTTGTGACCCACAATATTCACTCACTGGCCAATGAATGGATATTACTTACAAGAGGGGCCTGCACATGCAGGAAGGCCAACTTCCTAGAGCTTACTGCTCAATTACAAAAGGAAGTCTCACTGACTTACAAAATGGATTATGAGAATCCAATATAATGTACTGCTACAAAAATCATCTTCTATGCTAGGTTCAGTACCGGTTTAAGCTCATACAATAGCCATAAACCCTTTTACAAAATCTGCCTTTATATTCGCTCTCCATATCCATCATATCATATATCCTCTCACACATATATCACACAAATGATCTAGAAGATCTCATACTTATATATGAGTCTTATTACAACATGCCATGTCGGCTTACAAAAAGATATTACAATTAAATACAAAATATAATAATCAAAATCATGTCGGCTAGGATGCCGGTAAACATTATTGTCGTTGTCGGTGAACTATCTGCCAGTGTAGAGTCTGTCGGTGCTGGTGTCTGCCAGTGCCATAATATTGCAAGGTTGCCATCAATTACAACACCTTCAATCACCTTTAACTATCATTAGAGTGTACAATGCCAACACGGAGTCCATTCTGAATGCTGCTAGAAACAACACTCTAGAAGTGTTCAATTTCCAGAAGTGGGTGATTGATAACATCGCTAGCATTCAGGAAAAATAGAGAGATAGATTTTAAAATTGAAAATTTGGTTAAGGATATCAACATTAAAGGTAAAGAGGATAATGTAGAGGATACTGGTGCTGTAGAGGATGAAAAAGAAATTTTGGACTGGCTGGAAAGTGAGATTATAAAGGGAGATTTGAAGCACCTAGAGGATGTGGTTAGGATTCTCAAAGAAAAGGGTGAGTTTGATAAACAATCGGATTCAAAAAACTGAGAGTTCTTTGAGGAAATTCATGGAGCATAGTTTGGTTGTGTTGAAGGTGTCCTCTCAAAACATGAATGCGCTAGTTTCTTTCTTGGAGAAGGATAAGTAGAATAAAGAAATTGTGATTATTGATGATGAGATGACTTCTAGTTCTGTGTAACACTCCTCCAGACATAGAACTAGGAAAAATGCAAGTGAGCTAGAGCTGAAGATCAAAGGCAATCAATAGATGCAGGAAAATAAAGACCTGAAAGAGGCAGCTAATGCGATGATGATGCTGGTGAAGGATGCAGAAGAGACTATAAATATTTTCACGTGAAATGTAATTTTGTTTTAGGGGTACCAGTCTCTCGCTGGCATTTTGTTGTTCTTTACTTTGGCTATTGTCTTTTATGTTGTTCTTTTACAGCCTTTCTCTCTTTGTTTTGTTTTCTCTAATTTCTCTATTGCTTCTCTTTTTGATTTGTAAGCGGGTTTTGGGTCCCTTAAAACCTGATTTTCCTTATTCAAAAACAATCTCAAAAGGTGTTTTTTCGGTACTTCTATTCACTAAATTGTTGTAGCCAAACTCTACTTTTGCAAGAATCAAATCCCAACTTTTGGTTTTATCTCTCACTGAACATCTCAACAAATTTCCCAAACTCTAGTTAACAACTTTTGTCTGTCCATCAGTCTGTGGATGAAAAGTAGAACTGAACTTCAAATCTATCTTCATTTTCTTCCAATGTGTTCTCCAAAAATAGCCAACAAAATTAGTATCTATGTTTGAAACTATGCTCTTAGGTAATCCATGCAATCTAACCACTTCCTTCAAAAATAGGTCTGCTACATACAATGCATCTAATGTCTTCTTACAAGGTATGAAATGAGCCATCTTTGAGAATCTATCCACTACCACAAATATAGAATCATTCCCTCTTAGTGTCTTAGGCAATCCAAGTACAAAATCCATGCTTATATCCTCCCAAGGTCTTACGAGTACTGTCAAAGGTTTATACAATCCCACATTCTGACTACTACCTTTTGCAACTTGACAAACTCTATAACTCTGCATATATCTCTTAACATCCTTATGAATCTAGGGCCAAAAGTACTGCTCACTCACCAATACTATTGTTTTGTCAATGCCAAAATGTCCAGCTAGTTCTCCATTGTGTTTCTCCTTTATCAAATTCTCCCTCATATAATTCTTAGATATGCACAACTAGACTCCTCTGAATAACATCCCATCCTGAATGAAATAATTTGACTATTTGCTTCTATACCATAACTGGTTCTCTACATGCTTTCCAAGGTTCTACAAAATCCGGATCATCATCATACAAAGTCTTCAAATCTTCAAATAATAATATTGTCACTCTAATCTCTATCAGGAAATTACTTCTCCTACTTAGTGCATCAACAAATTTGTTAGATTTCCCACTTCTATGCTTCAACACAAAGGTGTAACTCTACAAGAATTATACCCATCTCATATGTTTCTCATTCAACTTACTCTGACTATTCAGATACTACAAATCTTGATGATTTATATACAACACAAACTCCTTAGGCAACAAGTAATGTCTTCAGCTCTTCAAGGCTTGAACAATGGCATAAAACTCCCAATCATACACTGAATATCTCCTTCGGGCATGATTCAATTTCTTGCTGAAATAGGCTACTTCTCTTCCTTCTTGACTCAATACTTCTCCTATTGATGTTCCACTTGCATCACTATCTACTTGAAATACTTTATCAAAATCTGATAAAGCCAACATAGGCTGCTTAGTCACTTTCTGCTTCAACAATTCAAAAAAATTGTTTGCTCAGGTGGTCCACTTAAATTCCTTCTGATCTCCTCTCATGGTCTCAGTCATAGGGTTACAAACTGAAATGAAATTTTTGATAAACTTCTGGTAGAAGCTAGCCACTCCATAAAGTAATCTTACCTCTCCCATGCTTTCCAGTGTAGGCCATTCAACAATTGCTTTCACTTTCTCATGGTCCATCTTCAAACCATCCTCAAATATCACAAATCCCAAATAGACTAACTCATCCTTCATGAAAGTACACTTCTTGATATTGATCAGCAACTTCTCTTCTCTCAACCTCTACAAAACTTGTCTTAACTACAACAAATGCTTCTCTCTTGTCTTAATAAAAATCAAAATGTCATCTAAATAGACAATAACAAACTTACCCAAGAATCTCTTCAATACCTCATTCATCAGCCTCATGAAAGTACTTGGTGCATTATTCAATCCAAAAGGCATCACCAGCCATTCATATAGTCCTTCATTTGTCTTAAATGATGTCTTTCACTCATCACCTTCTCTGATCCTGATTTGATGATATCCACTCTTCAAATCTATCTTCGTAAAGTATTTTTCTCCACTCAAGCATTCCATTATGTCATCCATCCTAGGCAAAGGAAACCAATATTTCACTGTGATCTTGTTTATTGCTCTTAAATCGGTACACATCCTCCATTCTTGGTGCAAGGGCAATTAGAAATTTTTGTTGAGTTTGTTTCCAGGATGTTGAAATCATGTTTTTATTTTTGTAATAAGGCCAAGAGGCCATAGAGTGTATGCTCAAATGATTGTAAGGGCCCTAAGAGTCTTTGTTTGGCCAATGTTGGCATGTGAGTTCTTAAGGGTGCCAAGTAGAGCACTTAATAGGATAAGTTTTTTTTGGGTTAATGTAGGTTGGTTGATGTTGTTTTGAGATTGTTAAGGTCATATGAGTCATGCGAAAGTGACCAAGTGTTTGAGAAAAGTTTCTCACCTATGCAACAATTTGCAAAAGCTGCAAAAGTTGCTCATAGCAACTTTGCAACATTTTCATACTCCAATGGTTAGTTGGTTGACACAATTAGTTGTAAGCATTTGTAACTACTCCAAGGACAGTATCAGGCTTGGAAGGACTGATGATAATTAGTTTTTGAAATTTGTTGAAGATTTGAAGGCAAATAAACAAGTTTTGGTTCCCATTTGGTGTGTTCTTCCGATTTTTGGTTGTTCTTTGCAAGTTCGTACGATCTGTATAGACTGAATCCCAATACAGGGACATGGATTATTAGTATGGTGTCTTACTTTCATCTTTCTTTTGATTTGGAGTCTTGAAGTGTTGTATTTTGTGAATAAACTTCATTGTGTTGCAGGCGTGTTCAAGAGCTCTAAAAAAACCAGGGTTTTGAGAGCAAAATGGCTCCAACCTAACGTTCCATGGTGGATTTCCACTCTGAAACCTTCTGGAATGTTATGTTGCAATGTATTTTATGTTTTCTTTTTGGTTTTGAGTTAGGGGAAGCCAAATCAGAGATTTTCCACCATACCCTAAGCTTGGCACGTTGAGTTGGCAAGCATTAGGAATCATGGATAATAGGCCCTAATTGGGTAATTTTGGTGGGTGAAAGAGAAGTATGATTGGTTTTGAATACTATATAGAAGAAAAAACCCCAAACTATCATCAATTCACTCAAGAAATCAGACTGGTGAAGGAGTTTTAACCAATCCCTATTTTTAAGGCCTAGTTAACCATTAAGGGTTGTATATGTTAGGGACAAAAACTACCTCCAGTTTTGAGATATTGTATGTAAACCCCAAAATTGTGTTTGGAATGTAAAATATTTCATAGGGTTGTTCAGGAAGTTTGACCGGTGAATGCAAAATACCTTGCTGATAGGGCTACTAGAACCGGTTACGCCTAAAAGTGTAGTTTGTTTGTAAAACATCAAACCGGTAAGCATCAAAAGCTCCTGAGTAAGGAATAGGGTTGATAATACATCCAAAATTATTCATCCTAATGCGTGTAGTGTGGGGAATGAATATCCTATGGTAGAGGGGTTAAACTCCCAGGTTGAGTGTGAAAGAGTGTGTGAAAACAAGGTCTCCGAAGAAAGAAAATGGAACTCACAAAACAAAAAGAGCTTATCCTAGCCTAAGGACCTTGGGAAGGTTAGAGAGGGTAAGTCTTGCAGACCCTTGGAGGGTGTGAGGTGTAGAATCATTGGATGGTTCTTGTTTATCTTGGAGAAGATACCTAGACAAGGTAGCACAAACTGGTGAGAGTGTTAGGTCCTGGAGACAACTGAGAGCGGGGGGGGTGAATCAGTTGTCAAATAAATTCAAACCAAAACAACTTAACCAACCTTAATGCTTAATATCGATAAACCAAACTTTTATGCCAGTAGATAGTTTTAATAGTTAATTATAGTACAAGTAAAGATTAATGCATGAAATAGAAACACAATAACATCCACAACACATAACACCAATATTTGTACGTGGAAACCCTGTAAGGGGAAAAACCATGATGGGAAACCTTACCCACAATCATATGATACTACTGTAGATAGTATGTGTATACAAAATGGGTTTTGCACATGCAGAAAGGCCAAGCGCCTAGAGCTCACTACTCAAACACAAATAGGAGTCACACTCAATACAATTGGATGGTTAAATCCAATAAGGATGTACTGCTCAAAATAGCATCTTATTATGTTGGATTCAGTACCAGTGTAGTTCTGATTGTCTTCACAAAAACCTTGCTTCACCTTCAAATGATGTTTGCATGTAAAGCTTTGCTTATTCTCACATATACCAAATTATTTACTCCTTCGCATTCCACACTTGATCTTACAAATAAGATCTTACATTTATATCATAACCTAAGACCAATTTTAGTAGGTCGTTTGTAAAGGATATTAAAATAAAATCAATTTACAAATAAAACAATATCCAATGCAATAACCGATTCAACATGTCGGCTTGATGCATTTACAACAATAATAAAACATCTCCATATCGTGTCGTGTTGATCTAGAATAGATAAGCTCACCGGTGTATGACCTGGACCTATTTGCCGGTAACAGCAAATATGCAAATACGAATATGTCAATGAACAAATCTCCAAGACAAAGTGTCCAAATGATGTCTTTGACATAACTAGGTGTTTTCCATATCATTCCAAGTGCCGGTGAACATGATATCCTGCCGATGTACCAGATACTAGTGACTATGCATAAGTCACTTGCTTGCCAATGAACATTTCCAATTCTTCAAAGTGATAGAGTTGATAATTGATAGTAGGTGTTGACATCAATGAAAAAACCATACCAAAATACCAACAGAGAGATGATCCACTCTATATAAGATTGGCATTAGAGCCAACTGATTGAACAAAGTGGTGCATGTCAGGCCTAGAGGTAGAGTCAGAAGCCAGCAACATGCCACCAAAGGCAATAAGCCAATAGGCCATCAGGAAGTTGGTCCAAGACATTCTTAGTGAAGCCCAAGAGCAAGAAACCAAGAAAGGCAAGGGAAAGGTCACTGAATGGGGTGATGAAATTGATGGTGAAGATACAGATGTGATAGGGGTCATAAAAGAAAAGAAAAATTTGGATAAATATTAGCAAATCTTCTTGGATGCCCTCAAGTCACTTAATAAACACAAAATAGAAGGTTTACCTATCTACAATGGAAGCCTAAATGGAGAAGAGTTATTGGATTGGATAGAAGGGTTGAACAATCATTTTGAATACAAGGAAGTTGCAAAAGAAAATAGGGTCAATTTGGCAAGTCAAGACTGAAGGGATCAGCCGTAGTATGGTGGAACATGATGAAAGAAGAAAGAGAATAAACCAGGAGAAAGAAGATCATCACTTGGGAGAAAATGAAGATCGGGATTAAAAATCAATTCTTCCTGGTAGATTATGAGGTGCAGATGCACAAGAAGTTGCAAAATTTCAAACAAAGAGAAATGGACGTGGGTGCTTATACAGAGGAGTTCAACAAACTTACCCTAAGCGCTAGCAAGAAAGAAGAAGAAGTAGAGAAGGTTGCAAGGTACTTAAATGGCCTTAGATAAAATATTCAATATGAGATCAGCATGATAGCACCTGACACGGTCCATAAATGCTTTCAACTAGCCTTGAGAGCAGAAGATTGTTGGCAGTTGAAACTCTATTGGTTGGTTTCACTATGTTGTCATTGATGGAAACATGATTTTGTGTTTCAGCTTCATATGGTGTACCGGCAGACACTTCACATATTCTACACTGGCACTGGCACCGGCAGGATTGAGGATTTCTTTGGTCACCTACAATGAAGGCCAATATGGTATAGTAAAGGTTATCGGTATTGGAGGCTGACATATCTTGGATCTAGCATCAATACTTTGTTTTAATGTTCATACATTAATGTTATCTGGCGGACATATAATTTGATATTGTATATATCTTTGTAAGCTGGCATAAGGCATAAAAAGTTGTATAGGATATATAGGTTAGTTAAGATTAGATCATTTTGATAAGGAAGATATAGAAATAGACATGGTGATGGATATGTGAATGTAATATGATGTGAAATTTTTCAGAGAGATTATGTATGTGAGGAAATTATTGTAAGGATTATTCCGGTAAAGGGGTTTAGGTTTTCAAACCGAAACAAACAAAGCTTAAACTGGAACTGTATTCTGGCATAGAAGATGCTATCTTTGCAATTCACACTTCTCCGGATTGTAGTCTGGAATTTTATGTAGTCAGTGAGGCTCCTATTGTGATTGAGCAGTGTGCTCTAGGCTATAAGCCTTCCTGCAAGTGTAGGCCCTTCATATTTTGTAATATCTCTTCATATGGTCAGTGGATTGACATTATGGGTCACAAATCCCACCGTGGTTTTTCCTCTTTGAGGTTTTCTACGTATAAATCTGTGTGTTATGATTCTCATTTATGTGTTTGGATTATTGGTAGCTTTAATTCTTTCAATTTTGTATGTACCAGTATACCGGTTGGTGTATGAATGTTTTAATAAGGATACAATTTACTATTCTGGTATAACATTGATTCACCCCCCCCCCCTTAGTGTTATTGGTTTCCAACAACTAGTATCAGAGCCTTGTGCCTCAGAGGAAGTTTAACAGCTTAAGGAAGATCCTGAAACTGGAATCCATGAATATGGCTTTGGAGAAGCAACTTGAGATGGCACTTGAAGATTATGATGTGGAAAGGTTAAAGAACGTAAAGCTACAAGATGAATTGAATTTTGCTAAGGAATTCATTCTTGTCCTACAAGAGAGGCTATCATATGTTGAAGCTAGGAGGAAGGAACTTTTGCAAAACTAGGATGATGAAGAGAAAGATGCACTTAAGGAACAATGTCATAAATTGAGTCAGGAGAACATGGTTATGAAAAATGAAATGCAAGTTATAGCTATGAGGATGTCTAAGGAGATTGAGGACAGCAAGAAGAAGGAAGAAAATCTTGTTGTATCCCTGAAGAACAAATTTGAAGAATGTGGTAAGTTGGTTCATGAAAATGATATGTTGAGAACTAATTTGGTACAATCCCAGAGTAATGAGCAAGAGCTTGAGGGACAAATGATAATACTAAGAGAATATTTAACTACTACAAGTGAGTACAAAGAAAAATTCAAGATTAGCACAACATAGCTTGATGAGTTATTGAAGAGACAGAGGCAGATAGGAGATTTTGGTTACTTATCTGGCTGAAGAGGCTACTCCTGCACTGACAGTGAGCTCATCCGGTAACTAAGATAGATGCCTTAGGGGTAGGCAAAGTTCATGAAGATGCTACATATTCCATGGGAAGAGGTTTTGGAAGATGTTCCAAATATTGGAGAGGATTATCCGGCATGGATTTGTTATGAGCAAGATCCGATATCTTTCACCGACAGTCATTCATGTCAATGGAAGATTAGGGTTTTTCACGAAGGATAAAAGGTTGAAGACACTTCATTGTTAATCACCCTACATTCAAAGTGATTTCAGAGTGATTTAGAGTGACTAAGTGTGGTCAGAGGAAACTTAGAGACAATCAGATTTCTTCTTGAGCGATTTCACTGGCATCTGGAAGAGTTTGTCGAAGGTTTTCACCGAGAGCAATCAAAAGGTATTTATCTTTAAACATGGAAGCGAGATCATCTTCTATTCCAGTTTTTGTTGCAAACCCAGCTATAGTGGAGGTCAAGGACCACTCCAGGCTAATTTTCGAGCAGTATCCACATGTGGATACCCTAGAAGATTCGGCTGGAGAATTTTCTCATGTTCCGGAGGGAGTTGTGTATATAGAGGATGTTAGGACATATATTCATTGTCATATCAAGGACTTGCGAACTTCATAAATTAAGGGAATGTATATGAGTGAGCTAATGGGAGAATCTAAAAAGATCAAATCGACATATAAACATATTGAAGACCTAGGGTTTATAGATATTCTGGATATTCTAGAGTTTGAGGATATGATAATCAGATTTATACTGAGAAAAGTACACGGGGATTTTATATTGTTGAACAAACCTTACAAAATCACCAAGGAAGCCATCTGGGCAATTAGTGGTTTGCCATCGGTAGGGTAACATCCCGATAAGAAATTTTCAAATGATTTAGTGAGGAAGATCACCGATGCTACATCTGACAAAAGATCCATGAAAGTGAGCACTATCACTGACACGAACAACAAATTTGGTAGCATGATTATTAGATATAAGGTAACTCAGTCAAACTGATTGAATTCTATTTTCAGTTCATGCATTTTGGTTGCATACAAAATGATGAGAGATAATGTAAAGTTAGATCTATGCGGTTGGATTCTTGATGAGTTGTTAATAAACTTAGGGAAGATTAAGGGTGAGAAGAAGGGTACCTTCCGGTATGGGAACTTGTTAGTCTACTTGATTCTATATTCTTTGAATGGTACACCTAGTTCTGGCAAGAGACAATGGGCTTTTGACATTCTAGTAGAAAGACAATTGAAACAATCAATTGCTACATTAGGAAGCCAAAGAGATGATAAGATATGGGGGTATTTTAAGGCATTTCAAAAATCTATGAGGTTTAGGGTAAGGGTACCTAAGCATATTGTAGAAAATTACTCTACCGACATATGCTTCATGGTAAAGAAGGATGAGAATCTCATAGAAGCAGTTAAGTCCTGAAAGATTTGGATTGAAGAAATGGGATATGAGGTAGATGCACAGATTCTTGATGCCTATGCAAAAAGCTAATTGATGCACCAATTGATCGTTGGCATTATGTGAACCAGTATGAGGACATGAAGACATTGTATGTTGTCATTGATTTCAATATGTTGAAGAAGAAAGAACCGGTATATGTGAGAACCCGTATAACATTTTGAGCCGGTATATGTGCCAAAGTGAAGCGGTGTGTTTGTTCAAGGTGAACCAGCATGTTGATATGGGAACTGGTACATGGAAGCTTTGTATGACTACCGGTTGGTAGTCTCAACTTCAGGGTTTCTGATTGAAGTGCTTCAAGCCTATGTGACTCAATTGGTGACTTTGTGTGATGATTTAGCATTGTAAGGAAAGAATAGATCATTTTTCCACGTTAGCCTTGTGCATGTGAAGTATCTTGCATGAAGGAGATTACTCCTATCTACCTTGAGAATGTGCAAAGTCTGTAAATGGTGAAAATGCGTGATGGGTTATCAGCCACCATGAAAGCGGTGGAAAACGAATGATGGAGAACATCTTGAGATCGGTTCAAGACTATTCCATTTAATGTAATGTGCTCAACAGTCAGGATCGAACTATTTGAATTGCTTAACCTAACAGGTTTAGGGTCTATGGTTTATGCTACCGACCTATCTGTTTTCTATAAGGTTGATGTTGTGTTTCTTTCTAAGGTTGTTGGCAAAAGTTGTGTGTGTGTATCCAAGTGAAGAGATACGTGATTCTTGTCAGACTAGAGGAGAGAAGTGATAAATGCAGAGTGTAAGTGCAGAAGGTGAAGAGGAGCTAAAGCGGATCTGCATTGGCATTGAGTGCTGTTACCAGATCATTGTAATACCTGTTGATCTCTAACCACTTCAATAGTTGGGAAATCCCTTAATAAGGTAGCTTTAACTAGCTTACTGTAATTCCTTTGACAGGGTGACTCAAAACCATTGAGTTCTTGAAATCCTCTAACAAGGTAACCTTTAATAGGGTTTAACCCTTAACTAGGTATTATAGCCATCCCTTAATCGGGTGATCCCTAATAGGATCGGTTCCTAATAGAACCTATTGTATTAGTCTTTAACTAGACAAGGCTCCTAACAGAGTGGACTTCTAAAGAGTTCAAAAATAGCTTGTGGGTATTCGTCCCCACCATCGTTTTTCCCAGTTGGGTTTCCACGTGAAAAATCTGTGTGTTATGTGTGGTGTTATTCACGTGATGGTTTAAGTGACTTGTGTCTGAAGGTAAATCATGTTGATCTAGTTGTTTATATATTTTGATGATAGATTATCTATTCATGCACTAGGGTGTAATGGAAATGAAGTATTAGATTGTATGAAAAGATAAGTGTCAACCGGTTTATGCTTGTCTCAGTTATTCTGGTTTTTGTCGGTTGTACTCTGTTTAAGATTGTTGTTACTGTTTGTCTACCATAGCACAATGTCTGCTGACAAACCGGTTTTAGGAATGTGTTTTTGTCTGTACTGATTCACCCCCACCCTCTCAGTACCGGTTTGGTACTATCCATTCATCATTGAGTTATCAATTCATATCAGAGCGTCCTCCAGGTCCTCTGTGTTGTAAGCTTAACCACTTGAGGAAAAGATCCCAGTCTAATGATGAAGAGGGAAGGTCCAAAGTTCAACAGAGATAATTTCAATATATGGAAAGACAGAATGAAGATATACATCAGAAGCATGGGTGCTCAACACTAGAGCTATGTTGAGAATGCTTATGTTACCCCTACCGGTACTCTTACCGATGACCAAAAGAGAGAGATGCAGGAGAATGGGCAAGTCATGGAAGCCCTAATTAGTAGTTTATCTAACATTGAGTTTATTGATGTCCAAGATAAAGTAAATCGCAAAGAAGTATGGGATACTCTTGAAAATATCTATGGTGGTGATGAGCATGTAAAACAAGCTAAGGAAGAAAGACTTAGAGGGAAGTTTTAAGACATGCAGATGGTTGAAGGTGAGACCATTCAACAGTATGGAGTTAGAATCAAAACTATTGTCAAAGATATCAAGAGTGCAGTTGGTAAAATGGAAGATTCCACTATGGTAAGCAAAGTTCTGAGATCCTTATTATTGGTCTATGCAATAAGGGTTGTTGCTATTCAGGAGTTGAGATCAATAGACAAGACTAAGGTATCCCTAGACTCCATCATTGCAAAGTTGACAGCCTATAAGCTACATAATTTTGATAGCAATGTTCAAAACACTTAATCAACTTTCAAAGATTCTGCTGTAACATCTAGAAAAGGAAAAGAAGAAAGTACCAGTGGTGAACCAAGATAGAGCAGAGAAATGGATGATGAGGAGATTCTGATGGAATTTGAAGCTCTTCTTGCTAGGAAAATTCCTAAAGGAACCGGTAAATACAGAGGTAAGCTCCCTTTGAAATGCTTTTCTTGTAACCGGATAGGAGATATTGCTGTAAACTGTCCTAATGGTGGCAACAAGGACAAACTGGAAAGGTTCAAGAAATGAAAAGATAAGTGTCAACTAGTTTATGCTTGTCTCAATTATTCTGGTTTTTGCCAGTTGTACTCTGTTTAAGACCGGTGTTTCTGTTTATTTGCCAAAGCATAGTGTCTGCTGACAAACTAGTTTTAGGAATTCATTTTTGTCTGTACTGATTCACCCCCCCCTCTCAGTACTAGTTTGATACTATCCATTCATCATTAAGTTATCATTGATGAGAAAGAGAAGCCCTGTGGTACTGCACAACAAAAAACTCAAGAGGTTGAAACAGAGTTCAATCGGAAGAAAAGAGAGAAGCAGGAAGGGAAAGAAAGTAAATTTGTGTAGAAGGTCTCAAAGGACATAAAGGCACTAATTGATGTTGTCCCAGAGAAAGGCAGAAAGAGGAAGGATCTTGAAGTTCATATTGAACCTATTATTGTAGAATCTGAATCAGAGGATGACACACGATTAGCATTTAAGAGGGTTGTTAGGAAAAAATCAAAGGAAACAAAGGTAGAAGAAAAGAAGCAATCGGTTAGGAAGGTCGCAATAAAGATACCGACACAGAAGAAAGCACCTAAAGCTACACCTACAGTTGCATCTGGTACTGCCAAAAGGAAGAATAAGAGTGACATCAACTTAGCACTTGAAACTGGTAATGTAACTATAATACCACCCAAATCTTGTGTAGAAATTGTAGATGACATCACTAAAGATGGCATGTTAAAGAATGCTAAATTTTATTATGAAAACTTAGAGGATGATGAAAAGAGAGAGGTAGAGGAAGAAGTCCTATTATACTTGGATATTTATAAGAAAGCCTTAATAGGGATAGAAATATCAGCTGAGTTATATAACATGTTGGATGCTAGAAGATTATCAGCTATGCAAGATGATAAACACATTAAAATTAAAGAACTATTACCTATTTTTGTTACTATAGCTCCAGATGAAATGGAAAAGACACTTGAGGCGGTAGACAGAAAATTTTTCAATGGTAAACATAGGATAACTAGCCTGATGTTAGGGAGAGTGAATGAAGTAATAAAGGAAACTCAAAAAGAATGGTTTAAATTTTTGGGAGAAACCAAAGGATTCTTTACTTCACCGGAAACCAAGACAGATACTGTAGATACCTCAGTTGAAGGAAAAGGAAAAGGGATTATGGGTAGTTCACCCTCAGTTTTGAGAAATATTAAGATAGTGGAAATTGAGCTCTCGGTAAATACATATGTATAGACAAATACTGAGATACCGGTTAATACTAAGAATGAACAAGATAACATTGTATAGGATACTACTATTGAGGATAATTGTCCTCTGGATACAAATGTATAGGTTGAGATTATTGTTCCTACAGAGGAACCAACAATTACTCTAGATGCACCAAGTGGAGAAGCCACCGGTGCAAGTGAGGAGGTTATAAAGGATAAAACATCAAAGGAGAAAATAGGGGAATCCAGTAGGGAACCAGTTGTTGGTCCATCATTATTGTCAATTGACACTTCTTAGGTAGAAAAGAAAACCATCATAGAAATGAGTCTCACTGAACTAGTGATGATGGCTGCATAAAACTTGATGAAGGAGGGATCCACAGATAAGGGAATTATAGATCAATCAATCACTGTTCTACATAGATTGGTCCCAGAGTGTAAGATTGAAAATGAAGCGAGCCCATCCGGAATGCTTAAGGTAATCACTAAGCACATATCAAATTACTTTCAATCTTTACAACAAATCTCAAACTGACAAGCACTAGAAAGATTTACTCAAGCTAAGAGAGCTAATTTTGATTAGATAATTGATATAGAGAAGAAAAAGATTGATGAGAAGCTAATCCTGATAGAAAATTCTTTGAAACAATCTACAAATATATATAGGGTATGTTGTAACACTAAAATACTTACAACAAATGTAGATAAAAAGATAAAGGAGATGCGAGAGAAAATTGCAAGTATTGCTAACTCTTTTGATGGATTAATTTCATTGACTACATCAATTGATGGTCAAATTTTGATTTTGGAGAACCAAATTTCTGCTCTTGAAAAGGAAAGAGAAAAAATAATTTGAGGAGACAGAAGTCTGAGAGGCTTGGTGAGTCCACGATTGGATTCACTCTGTGTACACAAGAAAGAATGCATGGATATGGTGGGAAAGCCCACACCGACAGAGGTAAATGAGAAAGAGTCTTTTGCATATTTATTGAGTAGACTTGTATATATTTATGGCACATTCAAAACCGACTAGGATACTTATGTGGAGTTACTGGAGAAGGCCTATCCAAAAATTTTGAAGTTGGTCAAGCTTCAATAAGACATTTTGGGGGATATTCATTGTACAGTTCTTATTCTTTGACATTATTTTTAGAATTTTTAATGGCATTGATGTCAAAGGGGGAGTAGTATAGATGTGAGAAAGAATAAAAGATTTGTATACATTAGGGGGAGTTATGGAGTTTTTGGAGATATGAAGTATTTTGCATATTCAGCTCAGGGGGAGTAGAGTAGGATGAAACCGACAGATGAAACCTTGACCATTTTTCACATGAGTGTTGCCATCAATGATAAAGGGGGAGATCATTGGAAATTAACACTCTATTGGCTGGTTTCACGATGTTGTCATTGATGGAAACATGATTTTGTGTTCCGTCTTCATATGGTGTACCGGCAAGCACTTCACAGATTCTACACCGGCACCGGCACCGACACCAACAATGAAGGCCGACATGATATAGTAAAGGTTATCGATATTGGAGGCCGACATATCTTGGATCCGACATCAAAATTTTATTTTAATGTTCATACATTTATGTTATCTGACTGACATGTAATCTGATATTGTATATATCTTTGTAAGCCGACATAAGGCATAAAAAGTTGTATAGGATATATAGGCCAGTTAAGATTCGTTCATTTTGATAAGGAAGATATAGAAATAGACATGGTGATGGATGTGTGAATGTAATATGATGCCAAATTATTCAGAGAGATTATGTACATGAGGAAATTATTGTAAGAGTTATTCTGGTAAAGGGGTTTAGGGTTTCAGACCGGAATAGACAGATCTTAAACCAAAACTATACTCTGGCATAGAAGATGCTATCTTAGCAGTTCACACTTCTCTGGATTGTAGTCTGGAATTTTATGTAGTCAGTGAGGCTCCTATTATGATTGAGCAGTGTGCTCTAGGCTGTAAGCCTTCCTGCAAGTGCAGGCCCCTCATATTTTGTAATATATCTTCATATGGACAGTGGATTGATATTGTGGGTCACAAATCTCACCATGTTTTTTCCTCTTTGAGGTTTTCCATGTATAAATTTATGTGTTAAGATTCTCATTTATGTGTTTGGCTTATTGGTTGCTTTACTTATTTCAATTATGTGTGTACTGGTATACCAATTGGTGTATGAATGCTTTAATAAGGCTACAATTTACTATTCTGCTATAACACTGATTCACCCCCCCCCTCCCAGTGTTATTGGTTTCCAACAAAGATAAGATCAAAAGGAAAGGTGAACATAATCAAAGAGGCAGAGGAGGCAGAGGTTACAGAGGAAGAGGCACCTTTGGAAGGGGCTATAATCCCAGCAAGAGTGAAGAAGGAAATCAATCTGAGAATGCTAGTGATAATCCTAACAAAGGAGGACAATTTAGAGGCAACTCTAGAGGGAGAAATAACTATAGAGGAAGATTTAGCAATTTGGGAAGAGGAACCACAGTCTACACTGGTAAATTCTACCATTAACATCAAGTGGGGCATACCATTAGTTGGTGTCCTGAAAAGACTTCAAGCTCTCACATGGGAGACATGAGAACTTAGTTGGTGCAAGAAGAGGATTGTTAAAGTGTTACCTCACCAATCAGCAAAGCCAAACCAGTCCTAGATGGAGAGAACCTGATGCTAAGAAGGATCTTGTTGAAGATACCATAATCCAAAGAACCTACACAAAGGAAGACACTTTTCAAAACCACCTGCAGATCTCATGGTAAGATTTGTAATGTTATAGTAGATTTAGCATCTACTGAGAACATTATAGCAGTTGAGATGGTAGACAAACTAAAATTGAAAAGGTTGCCACATACCACCCCCTATAAGGTATCTTGGTTGAGTAAGGGTCAACATGTTCTTGTAGATGAGAAAGCTTGGGTAGATTTTGAAATAGGATATTACAAGGATAGTGTGCTATATGACATATTACCCATGGATGGATGCCACTTACTGTTAGGACACCCTTGGTAGTATGATGTCAAAGTCATACATGATGGGGAGAAGAATTCCTATTTTATCATGAAGGAGGGTAGAAAGTTTCAAATGGATCCATTGATTGATCAAGGAGAAGAAAGACATATTGGATCAAGTGTTATGTTGCTCAGTGGGAAAGAGTTCGCTAATGCTTTTCATGTTGCCTATTTTGATTTTACATTGCAGGAAGGCTTATTGTTTAAAGGGCACCTACTTTGCATACCACAGTGCTCTATGAGAGACAATATCATCAATAAGAAGAATCAAGGAGGTCTCAGTGGACATTTTGGTCTTGACAAGACCTTAGAGAAGGTTGGCAGGTACTACCATTGGTCTAGACTATAGTCATATGTTAGAAGATTTGTGGAGAAATGTGCTATTTGTCAAAGGGCTAAGGGTACTTCTAGAAATGCATGTTTATATTAGCCTCTAGCCATACCAACAAGGTCATGGGAGTGTGTCAGTATGGACCTTGTTCTTGGTTTACCTAGAACTCCAAGAGGATATGATAGTGTCTATGTCATAGTGGATAGATTCAGGAAGACGATGCACTTTCTGCCTTGCAAATGCACTAATGATGCATCCTACATAGCAGGGTTTTTCTTCAAAGAGATTGTAAGGATCCATGGTTTACCACTTAGTATTGTGAGTGATAGAGATACAAAATTTGTGAGCCACTTTTGGCGAACCTTGTGGAAGAAACTTGGTACTAACCTTTCTTTTTCATCTGCATACCATCCACAATCAAATGGTAAAACTGAAGTAGTAAATAGGTCCTTGGGTAATTTACTGAGATGTCTCACCAAACAACATGGTCAAGTTTGGGATCTAGTATTGGGACAAGCAAAGTATGCCTACAATGAATCTGTCAATAGAAGCACAGACCAAAGTCCATTTGAGATTGTATATGGATGTTAGCCAAGGGATATCTTAGAACTTAGAGACCTCAGTTCTATGGACCATATGAGTGCTCAAGGTGAAAAATTTGCAGAGAATATGAAGGAGATCCATGAACAAGTCAAGAAGATGTTGCAGCAGAAGAATGAGAAATACAAGATGCAAGCAAACAAAATAAGAAGATAAGTACACTAAAAGGTAGGTGATCTAGTTATGGCCTATCTAAGAAAGGAAATACTTCCTAAGGGACAACCTAGCAAGCTATGTATGAAGAAGATTGGACCTCTTAAGGTTGTGCATAAGTTTGGCAACAATGCCTATAAGGTAGACCTACCACCAAACTTGGGAATATCACCAATTTTTAATGTATGTGATTTGTTATAGTATAAAGAACTTAGTCAACTACAAACCAAGAAGAGACTACTGCTATTGAAGAAGTAGATTGAATACATGACCTACCCCCAAGACAACCAGTGACATTGGATTACATTTTGGATTCCAAGATTGTCAAGAGGACTAGGAAAGGAGTCTATAAAGACTACTTGGTTAAATGGATAGGTTTCCTGTAAAGCGGAAAATCGCGATCGAACCCTAGTTGCTCTCCCCTCTTCCAACTCCAAGGAGAGAGAAGGGAGATTCACTAGGGTTGATGGTTTTCACTTAGGGGAGAGACTTTACATTCAAAAGAGGGGTTGAAACCCACAAGATCCAATCCCACACAATGCAAGATTGGATGCTAAATGAGTTTCAAGGGTTATGACAGCAAGGCTACCCTATTTTGTAAAGAATGTTGATAGAAGAATTAAGCTAGGAATGCATAGAAAGTGACAAAGATTCGCTTATAAACTGAGATAGGGATATAGGATGAAGCTGCAGACCTGGAATTAGCAGTAAAATGTCGATACAGTGCTGTCCTGCAAATTTGAGCAAAAGTTGTCAGGACGATGGCGCCCGGCGCCACGGTCCTCCGAAAAATCCGCGAAACGAAGGGGGATCTGTTCGTCTCTGCACAAGGATTCCAGATCTTCAATTTCAGCCGCGTACCTGCAACCTACACACAGAAAAGCGAAGACGATTGGGGGGTTAGGGATTAGGGGTTTGCCTTTAGGTCAAACCCCGGTTTTGGAATTAACCAAGAAATGAGCAAGTGCTGTAAATGTAAATGACTGTAAAACAAGTACTAATACCTTGTTCTAAGGATGTTTGTATCCTTATGTGCGAAGGTATAGATGTTGTATGTTGTTGTAGTATGTTGTATGTGATCTCCTCTTCAATGGTTGATTCCTTGTCTTGAATGCAACACTTAGCCTTGAATGGAGATTTGAAATGATCAATTGCTTGAAGGAATGTTTGAATGCTTGAATGCTTGAATGCTTGAATGCTTGAGTATAGTTTCCACGCTTTGTACAAATCCTCTTCATCTCCCAAATGAGAGAGAAAAATGTAGTTTATATACTTGTCATTTAGGGCTGATAGACTGATTTTCCCGACCTTAGGCTGACCAGGAAATGATAATTTCCAAATTGCAAACAAAAAGACCCGAGACCCCTTAGGAGACCGGGCCCAAAATAGGACCCAGGGACCAGGGCGCTGGGTGCCATGGTCCTGGGGACCAGGGTGCTGGGCGCCCTGGTCCTGAAGGACCAGGGCGCTGGGTGCTCTGGTCCCACCTCTCGGGACAGCAGGGTGCAAAGGAGGTTCAGGCCAGGGTGCAAGAAAATGCAGTTTTCAGTGTCATAATTAGGTTTCGGGGTCTCCATTCAGGTTGCATGTTGCGTCGCCATCGTGAAGACCGAAATGCAGTCGAAATTGCAAGTGTCGCAATTTTAGGATGCTACATTTAGCCCCCACTTTAGTGGGAGTCTGTATGCTCATACTTCTGGTAAAGTACAAGGAAACAACATTGAAAGACTTTCACCACGTCAAGGAGGCAAGACACACCAAGCCCCCAGTGGACTAAGGATCTTACGACTTCGATTGACAAAGTAAAAGGGAAGATCACGAGGGAGAACCATGACTGTCAGTAGTAAGGTTCCCTCACTATGAGTCATGCAAGAAAGATATCAAAAATTTTCAAGGCAAAGCTAAATTTGTCAAGAAATTTTCAAGTATCTTGAAAAGATATGAACGGGATGTATGCCCCCCTACGTTAAAGCGATCGCACACGCCTCACCGGGGGTGATTGCTTTAAGGTAGTGATACATATAAGGAATGAGAAGGGAAAGGAGCACGTTATCACAAGGATTTAGCCCCCAAGTGTGAGATAAGCCCAAGGATAATAGACACAAAACACAAAGCACAAGGTGACTTCGCTTTCCTCGGGGTCAGTATGCTGTATGATAATTCATGTATATATATCATATGTATGTATGCATAATTGTTCTTCATTCCCCAATCAAGGAAGGTCACCTAGAAGAAGGGAACACATGTGTCTTTTGAGTCAACATGAGAGAGATCGAGAGATCTCAATGCTTTGCATCGTCCTCAAGTAGACAACACTAAGGACAACAAATAGAAGAATGAGAATAACATATAGAAGAAGTAACGAAAGAGAGGAGGAGAGAATCTGCTATGCTAATGAAACTAGTCTAGCATGTCATCTACCCCCCGATCTTGCTGATCAATGTTTCGGGAAGGCAGGGAACACGCTAGAGGAGGAACATCCAACACAGCAGATGGAGCTATCACAAGATCCAAACAAGGGCTATGTTCATGTTCCGAGCCACGTTGTTCTTGTCTAGGAGCTAGGATAAGTGCTTTAGAAAATTCATTAGATAAATGGTTATCAATATCAACAAGTTCATATTCACTATCAAAAGCAAGAGAAGCAAAATTTTCATCATGAATAACATTTTCATCTATATCATCATCAAGATTTATAAAAATAGGGTCTTTAATTCGCACAGGATCAAGACCATCATGCATCTTATGTTTAGGAGATTTTGGAGAAAATGGAATAATGCTTGTTGAAGGTGTTTTTGGAGATTGCAAAGTTTGAGAAGCAGCTGCTTGAGCTCTAAGATGACGCTTTCATCGGCGTTCACGTGCAGAACGATTTCGTCTAGTCTTAGTAGGAAGTTGAGAAGATTGAGGAGGAGGAATATTCTCATCCTTATCACTTGGGTGTTTAGGTTGTGGTCTCTTAGGCTGGATAATAGGAGAAGAGGAAGGTCTCTTCTCTCTATAAAAAGGAGGAGGAACTGCTTCATATAAAGGAGGAATTTTTGGTTTAGGAAGAAAACCAAGTCCATCATGACGAGGAGGTATAGGTCTACTCTTAGAAGGTTTATTAGGCATAGACATAATCACATCCATAGGGATGGGTTGGGAATCTTCTTGAGGAAAGACATTAGTTTTATCTTTCAAAGGAAGAACTTCCTTCTCAAGAATGATAGGAATGTCAAGTTTGGGTGTTCTAGGTTCACTTAGAGATAGGATCATATCTGTTTTCCACTTTTGATAAGATTTGAAAAGATGATCGCTTCGCGGAGGAAGAGATTGGAATTGTTTAGGCCAAAAGTAATCAAGAGGAACGCTAGAAGTTCTTTCAGCTGGTTTAAAGAGACTATGATTGACAGTAACAACTTCACCATTATGGGGAAATTTCAAACACTTATGAATAGGAGAAGCAATAGCTTTCATGGAAGATAGCCAAGGATAGCCAAGCTTCACACTAAATTGTTCGGAAGATGGAATAATAGCAAAGTTCACATCAAGGGATTTGTTATGGACCTCAATAGGAAACGTAATAGAACCAATTGCAGGAGAAGAAAATGCATCAAATAGTTTCACAATCACATCTGTTTTGTCATATATCACTTGATTCAATTGCAAAGTAAAAAGAAATTCTTCAGTAATAACATTAACCATGCATGAAGGATCAATAAGCACTACACGACAAGGTGTATTCTTGACGTTTGCAACTATGTATAAAGGACCATCAGGTGCCCTAATGGTTTCACTGGAATCAAATGTGATGGAAGGTTCTTTAGGGATTTCTTGCTGCTCTACAAAGTTAATCACATTTGGAGTCATAGACACAAGACCATCAGATGAAAGAGAGGAATCATTAGTCTCAATCACATTAGATGTATGAGAAGGTAATGGATCAGTGAAAATCTGAAGATTTTGATTAGGAGGAGCTACAGATGTATTGCCTTTATCATTCACTCCAGAAATAGAAATAGTATTATTATCAATCAAATCTTGAATTTTACCCTTTAAAGAAAAACATTTCTCAGTATCATGCCCAGGCTGACGATGAAATTGACAAAAAGCTTTGTTATCAAAATAAGGTGAAGTAATATTTGCAGGATCAATTTGCCTTATAGGAGGAAGAGTAAGCACATTTTGTTCCAATAACTTATTCATAATACTATGCAATGATTCATTCAAAGGAGTATACTTTCTTTCTTTCTTGAAAAATTTAGAAATAGGAGGCACACCTGATGCTGCATTCACATTGTTGTTGATGATGTTTTCATTGAATTTGATGGAATCTCTGTTCGGTTTAAACTTCCCAAATGGTTGTTGACTACTATCACCCTTATCACTCGGAGCCATAGGATGTGATTGTTCCATTTGACTCACAGTCAGTTGATAATTGTGAAGAGTTGTACACAACTGTTGGAAAGAAGTAAACTCAGAAAACAGAAGTTTGTCTCGAATATCTTTTTGTAAATTAGAAATAAAGATTCTTTGAATATCATTGTCAGGCACTGGAAAAGAAATTTGAGCATACAAATGCTTATATCTATGAATGAAATTAGTCACTTTTTCTTTAACACTTTGTTTACAATGCATTAAATCAATCAAAGTAACTTTAGGACTTATATTGTTTTGAAATTGTTGAATGAAAGCATTTGCAAGTTGTTCGAAAGAAGTAATAGAATAAGAAGGCAATGAGCAATACCATTGTAGGGCTTTGTCTCTTAATTTTCTAGTAAACAATTTTGCAAGCAACCTTTGGTCATAAGCAAAATCAGTACATATTGTTTGAAAAGTCTTAACATGTGTTAGAGGATCACCCTTACCATTATAAAGCTCCAAATGTGGAATTTCAACATGTTTAGGGGCAATAGCTCGAACAATGTCAAGAGAAAGTGGGCTCGCAACATCAAATGTGGGCACACTAAACTTAGATTGATTCATAGAGGCAATTTGTTGCTGTAAAGAAGAGACAGTTTGTGCAAGATTGTTAATGGTCGCTTCAGTCGAAGAGTTCATATTAGATGTGTTAGATTGAGATGGAGGTGTTATGTTATTGAAAGAAGGTAAAGAGTAAGGTGGTGGGACCCTATGATAATTAGTCATAGGAGATGATTGGACAGGAGGAACACTACAAGGAGGAATGGAATGATTGAATGAATTGCCCCCTTGCATCATGTTCATTTGTGGAGATGTAATAGGAACACTCATTGAAGGAGTGAATGAAGAAGTTGGATTGAATGAAGGAAGAGGGTTAATTGAAGAAGAGGGATTGCCCCCATGACTAGTGATCATAGGAGGAATGTCTTGTGTAGAAGTAGCCATTATGTTTGATGTAAAGGTAGGTATGCTAGCAATAGAAGTCATCAAAGGAATAGAATGATTGACTTGAGTAGGAGGTTGTGTATAACCCAAATTTTCAGCACAACTCTTCATAGGCATCACATTCGAATCCACAATGTGTGCAATACCACGCAAAATATCAATTCCATTCTTATCACTTTGAAGCATACGTTTTAGACCCTCAATTAAAGGAAGAGCTTGACTATCAGGGTATTCTTGAGACATCCATTGTCAAAAATCGTCAAATTGGTTATCCAATTTCGAAAGTTGTTCTTTAGAAACCTCATGGAGAGCTTCTTCATCATTAGGAGGATTAGAGGAATTACCCATGTCCTCGTTAAAAAGGCTATTCAAATTAGGTTCCATCTCCTCGGTAATTAAACCTCGGAAAGACTTAATTCTACGGCTTCGTCTAACGGGAATAGTGTAAGTAGGGCTTATTGTTGTAAAACTCATGCACTAGAAAGAGAGAGAAAATTTTGAATTTAGAGGTAGCAATTTTCAATAAAATCAACCAATCTTCTGGATTTAAGCTGTTAAATGCAATCACGACAGTCTCCCGAAATTTCAGAAAAAATGTCCGGGACCGTGGCGCTCGGAGTGCAACACGGTCCTTGCAACTTTTTTCAAAATTTGCAGGGATGAAAGGTATGATGATTTTAGAGCTAATTTGAAAAAATTGAGTGATTTTACGATCTGTAGATAGGCCAAATTAAAGTTGCAATCTCAAAATTGAACCCTACCCAGATTGTCGAAAAATGCAAAAATTTGAATTTTGAAAAAGAGAGGGAAACTGAAATTTTGAATTTTATGATTTTAGAGGGAATGTCAAGAGCAATGCAAATTTTGAAATTTAAAAATTGACTCAATTTCACGCAAAATTCAATTTTGAAAGCGGAAATTAAAGTTGTTGTAATTAAGCACTTAATTTCAAAAGTCACAAATTGTAAGAATTTGAATAAAGCACTGAAATTTTTAATGAATGCAAACACACTTTTCAGATTTAGGACAGTAAGAACACAATTTTGACACAAAATTTCAATTTCGATGATTTTTGAATGATTAGAAGCGTTAATCCAAGCAATCCCTAGACCAACTTTGACTTTAATTTTGAAGGTGTTAAAATTGATAAAATCAGCCAAAATTCTGGATTTTAGCAGAAAAATACAGTAAGATCTAGCTCCCGAAATTTCAGAAAAAATGTCGGGGATGATGGCGCTCGGAGTGCACACGGTCCTCGCAACTTTTTTCCAAATTTTCAGGGATGAAAGATATTGTGATTTTATTGCGGAATCCAAAGTTACAGCTGATTTGGAGATGTTTTGATCAGTGAAATTGTCGGACAAAGGTTGAATCAAGAGGGTTTCAAAAATTAGGGTTTTAACACTTAACCACTTAATTTTCAAAATTAAAGCATAGATATGAATTGATAATTTGTAATAGAAGGGTAGATCTGAAACAAGCATTAACATTTAGACATTTCACAAGTTCAATTACTAAAAAGAAAATTTAGGGTTTTTATGCAATCAACCTCTAAAATCTGCAAAAGATCAAACATGGAAATGTAATCAAGGAATCCAATTTTCAGATCTAACCATGAATAATCAGAAAGGATGTTCACGTCGGGTTCATCAAAATGTAAAGTGGAAAATCGCGATTGAACCCTAGTTGCTCTCCCCTCTTCCAACTCCAAGGAGAGAGAAGGGAGATTCACTAGGGTTGATGGTTTTCACTTAGGGGAGAGACTTTACATTCAAAAGAGGGGTTGAAACCCACAAGATCCAATCCCACACAAGGCAAGATTGGATGCTAAATGAGTTTCAAGGGTTATGACAGCAAGGCTACCCTATTTTGTAAAGAATGTTGATAGAAGAATTAAGCTAGGAATGCATAGAAAGTGACAAAGATTCGCTTATAAACTGAGATAGGGATATAGGATGAAGCTGCGGACCTGGAATTAGCAGTAAAATGTTGATACAGCGCTGTCCTGCAAATTTGAGCAAAAGTTGCCAGGACGATGGCGCCTGGTGCCATGGTCCTCCGAAAAATCCGCGAAACGAAGGGGGATCTATTCGTCTCTGCACAAGGATTCCAGATCTTCAATTTCAGCCGCGTACCTGCAACCTACACATAGAAAAGCGAAGACGATTGGGGGGTTAGGGATTAGGGGTTTGCCTTTAGGTCAAACCCCGGTTTTGGAATTAACCAAGAAATGAGCAAGTGCTGTAAATGTAAATGACTGTAAAACAAGTACTAATACCTTGTTCTAAGGATGTTTGTATCCTTATATGAGAAGGTATAGATGTTGTATGTTGTTGTAGTATGTTGTATGTGATCTCCTCTTCAATGGTTGAATCCTTGTCTTGAATGCAACACTTAGCCTTGAATGGAGACTTGAAATGATCAATTGCTTGAAGGAATGTTTGAATGTTTGAATGCTTGAATGCTTGAATGCTTGAGTATAGTTTCCACGCTTTCTACAGATCCTCTTCATCTCCTAAATGAGAGAGAAAATGTAGTTTATATACTTGTCATTTAGGGCTGATAGACTGATTTTCCTGACCTTAGGCCGACCAGGAAATGATAATTTCCAAATTGCAAACAAAAAGACCCGAGACCCCTTAGGAGACCGGGCCCAAAATAGGACCCAGGGACCAGGGCGCTGGGCGCCATGGTCCTGGGGACCAGGGCGCTGGGTGCCCTGGTCCTGAAGGACCAGGGCGCTGGGCACTCTGGTCCCACCTCCTGGGATAGCAGGGTGCAAAGGAGGTTCAGGCCAGGGTGCAAGAAAATGCAGTTTTCAGTGTCATAATCAGGTTTTGGGGTCTCCATTCAGGTTGCGTGTTGCGTCGCCATCGTGAAGACCGAAATGCAGTCGAAATTGCAAGTGTCGCAATTTTAGGACGCTACATTTCCCTGTATCTGAAGCTACTTGGATGTATGAAGGAGATATACTACAACATGGAACCACTATTCAAGCCCTATCCACTCAATGGTCTTGAGTTTTTCCTACCTCAGGAGTATGGTGTAGGGGCACTTAGCAATTTTTCTTGAGTTTGTTTCCAGGATGTTGGAATTGTGTTTTTAGTTTTGTAATAAGGCCATAGAGTGTGTGCTTGAATGTTTATAAGGTCCCTAAGAGTCTTTGTTTGGCCAACATTGGCGTGTGAGATCTTAAGGGTTCCAAGTAGAGAACTTAATAGGATAAGTTGTTTTTTGGGTTAATGTAGGTTGGTTGATGTTGTTTTGAGATTGTTAAGGTCATATGAGTCATGTGAAAGTGACCAAGGGTTTGATAAAAGTTGCTCACCTATGCAACAATTTGCAAAAGTTGCAAAAGTTTCTCATAGCAACTTTGCAATATTTTCATACTCCAATAGTTAGTTGGTTGACACAATCAGTTGTAAGTGTTTGTAACTACTCGAAGGCTAGTGTAAGGATTGGAAAGGCTGCTGATAATTAGTTTTTGAAAGTTGTTGAAAGTTGTTGAAGATTGGAAGGCAAATAAACAAGTTTTGGTTTCCCATTTGGTGTGTTCTTTCGAGTTTTTGATGTTCTTTGCAAGTTCGTACAACCTGTACAGATTGAGAATCCCAATACACAGACATGGATTATTATTCTAGTGTCTTACTTTCATTTTTATTTTGATTTGGAGTCTTGAAGTGTTGTAGTTTGTGAATAAACTTCATTTTGTTGCAGGCGGTTTCAAGAGCCCTTTAAAAACCAGGGTTTTGAGAGCAAAATGGCTCCAACCTAACGTTCCATGGTGGATTTCCACTCTGAAACCTTGGAGAATGTTAAGTTGCAATGTATTTTATATTTTCTTTTTGGTTTTGAGTCAGGGGAAGCCAAATCAGAGATTTTCCAGCATACCCTAAGCTTAGCACATTGAGTTGGCAAGCGTTAGGAATCATGGATAATAGGCCCTAATTGGATAATTCTGGAGGGTGAAAGAGAAGTATTATTGGTTTGGAATACCATATGGAAGTACAGACCCCAAACTATCATCAATTCACTCAGGCAATCAGACTGGTGAAGGATTTTTAACCAATCCCTATTTTTAAGGCTTAGAAAGGGGCAATTAGGCCTAGTTAACCGGTAAGGGTTGTATATATTAGAGACAAAACCCACCTCCGATTTTGAGATATTATATATTAAACCAAAAGGGTATCTAGAATGTAAAAGATTTCATAGGGTTGTTCAGGAAGTTTGACTGATGAATGCAGAATACCTCGTTGACAGGGCTACTAGAATTGGTTAGGCCTAAAAGTGCAGTCTGTTTGTAAAACATCAAACCGGTAAGTGTCAAAATCCCCTGAGTAAGGATTAGGGTTGGGAATACATCCAAAATTATCCATCCTAATGTGTGTAGTGTGGGGAATGAATATCATGTGGTAGAGGGGTTGAACTCTTAGGTTGAATGTGAAAGAGTGAATGAAAGCAAGCTCTCCGAAGAAAGAAAATGGAACTCACAAAACAACAAGAGCTTATCCTATCCTAAGGACCTTGGGAAGGTTAGAGAGCATAAGTATTTTAGACCCTTCGAGGGTGTGAGGTGTATAATCATTGGATGGTTCTTGTGTAGCTTGGAGAAGCTACCTAGACAAGGTAGCACAAATCGGTGAGAGACAATCCACTCTACATCAATTCTCCATTCTTCTTAGGTGCTAATACTACTGGTACTGCACAAGGGCTCATAATTTACCTGATGAAACCTTTCTTCAACATCTCCTGCACTTGTCTATTCAGCTCCTCATTGTCTGTCGGTGTCAATCGGTGTGCAACTTTGTTAGGAAAACTAGCTCGAGGAACCAAGTCCATGCAATGATTAATACTTCTCACAGGAGGCAATCCATCAGGTACATTATCTTAAAAGATGTCCTCATATTCTGTTAGCAAATCTCTTATCTCTTTCGGGTGTTCTCCTTTCGGTTCTAGTCTCTCACTCTTCTTAGGAATTAAGGAAAAACATACATTCTTATGTCTCAGTCCATTGAGGAATTTCCTTCCATCTACTAAACAGATTCTAGCATTCGTACAAACTTCAATCTTTAAAGGTTCCTGCAAAGGTAACAAGGTTTGCTTCATCCCATTGGCCACAATAGTGTATGTATTCTTTCTCCCACCTTGTACTGCCTGTCTATCAAACTACCAAGGTCTACCCAACAAAAGATGATAAATATCCATATACATAATATCACACAAGACTTCATCATGATAATTCCTAATTTTCAATTTCACCAAACATTTTTCACTTACTAACAACTTATATTCATCCTGAATCCATGCTATCTGATAAGGCTTAGGGTGTTTCAATCTCTCTAATTTTAGCTTATTCACAATTTCTTCCGAAACAAGATTATCTGAACTAAAACTATCAATAACAACTTTACAACACTTAATGAATACCTTAGATATGGTCTTGAACATATTCTTCCTTTGCAAGGGCTCTTCATCTCCTCCGATATGACACACAACTCTCCTCATCATCAACAGTTCTCCATCTTCCAGTTTATTGTCTGATCCGGTGGGGTTTTCTTCCACCACTATTTCTCTTTCCTTAGTTCTTGTCTTCTTACAATTGAATACAAGATGTCCTTCTCATCCATACTTCAAGAAGGTTCTTCTAAATGTCCTCATGTCTTGTCTTCCAAAGTTTTCATTCCGGTAACCATTTGGTTCTCTCCTCCGGTAGAAATTTCTATCATCCTTCTGGTATGAATTACCTTCTTTTCTCACTTCCTTGTCCTTGTTATGATCTGTATTGGTTCCTCTTCCTCCGGTATATCCTCTTCCTCCCTGAAATCTTCCTTTGATAAACCTTCCACCTCTATCTCTCTGTCTCTTCTCATGTCTTTTGTTTAACTTCTCTTCTACCTTTAGGGAATACCGGTAAGCCTCTTCAACACTCTCCAATTTGATCATACTCAATTCATCATGTATAGACATCCACAATCCATTCAAATATCTTGCAACTTGTTCAACTTCATCATCAACATGTCTGGATCTAATGTTCAACTTGTAAAATGCTTCGATGTACTCCTTCACACTGGATTCCTTTTGTCTCAAATTTTGTAACTTCTGGAACAAATCCACTTGATAATTGTCCGGCACAAACTTTGATTTCAACTTAGCAATCATCTAATCCCATGTCTTAATCATTTCTTTACCTCTTCTTTATCTATCAACTTGCAAATGCTCCCACCAAAGAGATGCATGACCTTTCAATCAGGTATAGGCATATCTCACATTCTTCTCTTCTGCAGTGTTTTCAAAATCAAAATACTTATCAATCTCCGAGATCCAATCCATCAATTCATCTGAATCCAACTTCCCATCATATTCTGGTGGGGTAAAATGAGGTTTAGTATTTGCCCTACTCAAAACCCTTAAAAACCTTTCCTCATCTGGATCAACCGCCGGTAGGTTTGCTTGATTTTTTGGGGCTTCTTCTCCTTCATCTTCACTTACATCTTCAATATGTCAGCGTCTTCTCTAGGTTGTCTCCACGACTTCTACTAGGCTGCTATTCCTTGCAACATCTCCATCACAACATGGTCCGCATTCCCACGTCCTCCACCATTCCTAGCTCCTCTTCGTGTCATCATTCACGCTAGTCCTCTATAGTTGTAGGTCAGATCCGTAATCCGCCACCCTACAACAAAATTTTAGGACACTCAACCTTCGGAACGAAACTTCACTCTGATACCACTTGAAGTAGTTACCAGTGAGGAGGGACCTCAAAGAGATCAATCTGGACCAGTCAGAAAGAGTAAAAATAACGGAAACACAAATATATGATGGAGGCAATGCATAACAACTTGTTTTATTGCATGAAATTTGATTACATCCAACTAGTAACAACCAGGTTACAACTTACTGACTCACAGGCCTAGTAGAATAGGTCACAACCTAGACCTTGAATCTTATGATCTATCTTCTATGCACAATCTAGCTACTTGATTCTCCTCTTCGTTACATTCTAATGCATAATTATAAATATATATATCAATCCAAAGGATCCAAATGGCCCAAAAGGGATCAAAACTCGAAGAACAAGACCTAACGTGCAAAATAAACAAGGTCAGCCTCCGCCAAGAGATTCCTCCAAAAAATCCAAAGGATGAAATGTAGATCGTGGGAAAAGGTCAGCCACATGCCAAGGAACATCAGAATCAATGCCCAAGGCTCTGCAAGCTTCGGAATGGGTTCCGGTAGATCACCAGAACAAGTCCACGCAATCGGTAACAAAGGAACAACTGGTAATAGGAAGCTTTCATGGAAACCAGTAGTGATATCTTGCCGAAAACTGATCCAAAAGCGATGCAGTCTGGAAGCAAGAAAGATGACTCAGTCTTCAAGTAGAAACAAACTCCACAGAATTCGATGAGCCAAAACTGGGACACACAGAAAGGAAAACTGAAATTGCAAACAGAAAACAAAACATAAAGGAAAATGTTTTCGGTTGATGCAAGATTGCTATGAACTGAGGATGCTCCTGCATTAGAAGAGGATCTTCTTCCTTAGCTAAAGCAAAAAGTTTCACTTTCAGGTTGTGTGCTACCAAAACCATCCAATGTTCAAAGGATTATTGGACTAATTGATTGACCAGGAAGTTATCACCACTAAAGGCTCTATTTTGTTCCGAAAGGCATGCATTTTTGAGAAAGATGAAAGTCTCTGTAGAACTACCGATGGACTGTTTCTTATTTTCTCACAAGAAACAAAAAGTGGATGCATCAACAAGAGGTATTTGGCTGATGTATTTTCTAGCGATTGGTATGTGTTATTTGAGTTTTCTCTCAAGCAATATAAAATTTCTCATGCTCTAATGAGCCTCTATAACTTTTTGCAATAGTTGTAGCTGTAAATTTCTCATGTTCTTATGAGCCTCTATTACTAGTTCTTTGTCTTGCTAGAGTAGTATTTGTAGCCTTTTTTGATGTATTTACTTCAATTCTTGTGGTTGTGGGTTGTTGTTCAGTCCATTTTTGTGACTCTCTTTGACCCCTGTTTATTTTGTTGTAGTTGTTCACTATAAAATTTACTGCTTTTCTCCAATAAAAAAAACTAATAAAATAAAGTAAGATTCCAAATTTGACCATTAAGAAATTAAACTAACATAGTTCATCCTTAGGGTCCTAGTGATTGTTAAGATTATTGCAAATATTTTTACTAAGATATACAATTAAATAGTCAATCTCACAAAGTGAAGTGGGTTAAGATTGAATTTAGGGTCCCAATGGTTTTGCATTCTTCTAGTGATAATTTGCCTTACACATTAATCGAAACACCAATATATAAAGTGTGTATAGCTGAAGTGACTTATTAAAAGTTATATTGCTCAATTACCATAATTTAAATAAGTTTACATATCAATTAGCACCAATTTCACACTTTAACTAAAGTCAACTTATTGTGATTATGCCTTATTTAATTTACAATAACCATTAAATTATCAACTTCTCACAAATATAACATTAGATGTCGATGTTCTCTTTCTGGACTCTGGTTTTACTCTCTGATTGTTGGTGTTTGCCTACTTACAAATTGGTGTGGATATAAATGTTTTTGGTAATTCTGTTATGGTTATGCTGATGTTTTTGAATGTCTTTCAACTATGGTTGTTATAAGAACAACACCCTTGTTTTGTTGTGTTTCAATATCAAAAACATTAGAATTTAAATTTCATCTCATTATTTTGTTTATCATAGAATAATTACAAGTAAAATTGATTAATATAACACAACATCATGACATCATGCATCTATAACTTGCGAAATTCTTAGTTTCAACACACTTAAAGTCATTAAATCCATCATTTGATCGACCTTAACAATCCCCTCAAACATCCTATTGATTCTTAATCACACTGAGATCATTTTTTCTATCATTAAAAAGATTATTTAAAAAAAAACTACTACAACTTTCATTCCCTACTCATTTAAATTGCCTAATATTCTTAAATGTATGCAACTCTATTCTCCTCTCCAAATTGATATCTGTTCTACGTCTCTTAAATGGCAAAGATGAAGTGAGGATGACTTTAAATAAGTGCACTTAAATGAAGTTGTTGGGAATTGGAAGAAATGGTCAATATAGGAACGAATCAATAAAGACAATATAATTTTTTACGGTCTTTCTTTTTTAAAATAAATTTGGTTACAACGGAGATGAACGTTGGGAATATGATAGACACCAACTAGCGTTTTATGATGACTTAATTTATATGTAATGATTCGGGTGTACGTTAAATTTATATGTAATGATTCGGGTGTACGTTAAGTCAAAACTATTATTATAAAGTATTGAAAATGGCAACTATTATAGCTAGGTCAACCCCCCTTTATCGAAGAGCCAAAGTGCTCTTCATATGAATGCAGACTTTGAAGAAACCCCCCTTTAAGTATGTCCACCATAGATGTATCACATTTAAAGGTTTTGTTAGAGAAACTTGTTTAGTAGGTCTACTTCTTGACTTATGTAACATGATTGATATGTTTATTCATTTAAATTTTATTATAAAAGTATTTATAGTATTCATTTTCATTATGAAAAATCATGTATCTACCATTTAAAGAACATACAAAGAATATCTTGATATAAATATATTCAAGAATTATTAAATTCATTTTTTATTTGATCATCCCTTCATCTTAGTAATGTAATCATTTAGCAATTATTTTAAGATTTTTAAATATTGTTAGCTTGATCAAAATTTTAGGAGTGTGGTTGTGAATATTATAGTTTATTAGTTTTTTTTGGAGAATTTTCGAGTGAAAATCTAGAGACCATCAAAGATTGAGCTTGCAAGCACACAACAAGTTCATAGGCACAAACTAGATCTAGAATAGTGAAGTCTTGGGCATCTATAGGTTTTGAGGCACATAGATCTTATTGTCTTCATACATCAACATGCATTATTGGTACTTTAAATGGCATGATTATACTTTCTATCTAATACTAGTCAATTAATACACTCCACTTCAACAACAAAAAATAATCTAGGTTGACTAGTGTCTGATTCTTGCATTTAATTGATTAACCTAGATCAACCATTAAGGAAATCATATTTATTCCATTTCATTTTGGTGAACCCAACAAAATTACCCATCCTTGAAAGGCCTAATGAAGTTCTTAGATCAATAAGTATTTTTTGTTTTGTAGTATTTAAAAATTTAATTTATCATTTTTCCTTGATATCTATCAATACATTGGTATCTTAGGATTCTTTGTTGCTTTGCATCATTTATCTTTCACCAAACCAACTTGCCCTTGATTTGACTTAGGGTTTACATTTTGACATATTTTCATCTCTATTAAATACTAGAATATTTTAAGCCATGGAAAATCATGCACTCTATTTGAGTTAATTGATTCTTCATTATAAGGTTTGTATCATTTTATTTCTATATCTTTGTAGTGTCGTGAATTGTATCCTCATACAATTTCATGTTTATTTGGGCTTCACTTTAGTGTTTTTGCCTTCTATTCCCTGATTATGCCTGATTCAGCTCAAACCAATGCCAAAACCAAGGTCTCTACTCTTTGTCATTGCTTCCTGATGCTTGCCAATTCCAAAAGGATTGGACTAGGGTGATAGATGCCATAGTCTAGGAGAAAAGGGCCCAAATTTGAAATCTCTAATGGTAAAAAAAAATGAGTGGGAAATGATACCTGATGTTGGACTTCTTTGCAATTTTCAACTCATTTTGTGATGTTTAGTATAAAATAAACTCTTATCCCCTCATGTGAAACATCATTTCTCATCTCTCAATTACATTTTCTCTAGATTAATTCAATTCAAGTGAGCAAGGAATCAAGAATCATTAAGATGGTAAAGGGGAGTTCAAGTATTTAGATCTTCAATCATTCAAGATGGCATCCATGATCAAATTTCTATGAAGACATGGATGAATTCCTACATAGAAACATCAACCCTTCATGAAGACTTAAAGGCAATGGAGATTCATGAATGAAGGTATAACATTTCATTCCAGATCTAGCCTTTGGCTTGCAAGGGTAGGCTCTCTTTTCTATTTATTCAACATCATAGGGTTAATTCCAAACCTAGGGTTTGAGCTAGGCAAATCTATATCAACCCAAAACCTTTTTTCCTCTCTAGTATGTGCAAGTTACATATTCAACAAAGAAGGAATATGGATTCATAAAGTGTAGATTGAGACAAGGAGAACTAGATTTTGAAGAAGCATAAATCCTTAGACATTATAGCTTAGACACAGAGTCCAATAGTTTTTTGACAAAAATACAAAGAGGTATTCAGAAGGACATCCTAATCCTAAATCTATTCCTAATATCCACATTCAACACCTATAGAGCTAGGTTACCTAACCACATAGTCTAGCAACTTCAAGCTCAAATTACAAATACATGTTCCTCTCTAATTCCCATTTCTAGATTTGTACTTAGAGTTTGCATATCTAATATGTAGCTTACTATTTATGCTGATTAATCTCAATTTTGTATCATTAGCCCCAGTTCTTACATTTAATCATTCAATCTTATCCAATTCAACAAAGGAAAATCAACCAATTATTGTACCTAGCTCTACAAATAGGCTTGTATTTGGGCCTATTGGTCATTTCCTTAATGTGGATTGATGTGAATGGGCTTAATTCTTAGTTAGCATGTTTGAACTAGAGAGTCACATTCCTCACATCTACACATTTTTTGTGAACTTGACTTATTCATTGCATAATATCTGATATGTATGTTCAAATATGAGTTTTATTTCATATCATTTCATTTAGATACATTGATTTTTCAAATTCAAACCATCTTATAGGGGTCAGGGTCATAGTCTTTGTGCCACATACTACTGTGATGGATATATTTGTGTAACAAGAAGAATTAGGAAAGACATAGATAGATGAAAAAATACAAGAACATGACATCGAATTTAAAAAACTAAGGTAAATAGAAGTCAAGGTCTAGAAAATTTAATGAATGAAGAAAATTTTAAGGCTCTTGAACTACATCAGTTAAACTCTTACCTAGCTAATGTTCCATCTTAGATAAAGGAATGTCCTTAGTATTTAATGACATATTATTTTTTTTGAGAAACCTTTAAATCATCCTTCTAATTTGAATGATGTTTATGAAGCAAGAACTTGTCTATCTTGGATTTGCATTAAAACTAGAATATCAAAGTTATGTATTGTTGGAAGGACAATTAGTATGGAGAAACCTACATGGCGCACTTCTAAGGTAATTGGATGGAGAATAGTTTGTAAGGGTTATTGAGGAATGTTAGAAATGGTTGTGATGTTAATTACATGTCAAAGATACTACCCATAATATTATGAGAGTGGGTTATTGGTGGCCCACATCATTTAGGGATGTAGCAAAGTTTATGAAAGAATGTACTCCTAAATCCAAAATTTCTCTAGAATATTGAGGTTTATGTGTAGTTACCATCACTATCATTTTAATAGAGGCTTCATTTTAGTAGTGGGGTATTAATTTTATACAAGAAATAGGTAAAAGTTCCAACAATAAGTATATAGATATTGGCAACCAATGATTACTTCATGAAAAGGGTGGAGGATATTCCTACAATAAATGCAACTTCAAAGGTGTTTATTAAGTTTATACTCAATAATATAATCACCATAGTGGCATTCCATCATGATTTGTTGTTAATAATGCAATTTATTTTAGATTCAAGGACTTTGTTGACACATGTTCATAATAATTTATGGTATTTTCTAACACATTCATCATGATATCATTTACAATTAATTACATAAGTCAAGTCAAGTAACAAAAGCATCATGAATATCATTAGAAAAACTTTGAAGAAAACAAGAAAATATGGGATGATAAGTTAAAATTAACTATCTGAGTAGATAGGGTAGCTTAAAAAAGGCTATAGGGAAAAGTCCATATGAATTTAAATGTATAGTACTGATACCAAATTTCCAATTAGCCTTTAGCTATCAGTCTATAGGTTTCTACATCAAATTGAAAGGGAAGAACATGATGTTATCTCCTAGAGGATATATGAGTTGACCAAATTGGAAGAAGCCACAAGGTCTACCCATGAAAGGATTATGTTTCGAGGTACTAGAAGATAAAGTATCTCTTTTACAAGAAGTTTGTCAAGAGGTATTTTCAAGTTAGATATCTTGTCCTCATATGGATCCCTAAGTTAGAGGATAAGAGAAAATATAGATTTTTTTTGCTCTATAGGTTAGACCCTATCAAATTATTGGAGGATGTGATCAAGGAGCTTTCTTTCTTCCTTAGGAGCCTTGATTTAATGGTGTTGTTAGTTCATGGTCAACATGCCAAAGACTACAAGTATCCTAAGGGAAGGATTTTTTATGTAATTTTCATTGTGCCATTGTACATATGATTTATTTGTATAGTCATGACCTTAATTTTTCCTGTTGTGTTTTGAGTTAGTCCTGATCTCTATTGCCCCCTATTTTGGTCCACCCATAGATCTAAATTTTCATTGTGCATATAAGAGGAACACCCCCAATAAGAGCCAATATTGGTATCTCCTCTTTGTGCTTTGTTCTATCTTGTTCTCTACTCCATGGCATGCACCCTATTATGATAAGTAATATGAGAAAGTCGAAAATTGATCACTATGTTGAAATATGCCTTAAGTGTTCCCATTTTCTTTCCTTAAATCTTTAAAACTCAAAAATCCAAAAAGTGTTTAGGTGTGGGGACTTTCTAATATTTTTGTGTTGTTGAAAAATTAAATAGGTATTTGGGATTCATGTCTAGAGAAAATTAAATTTAAAACAAGCAAGCTATGTCTACTTAGAGGTTTTTTGTATCTCTAGAACATTTGTTGACATTGACAACTGTTCTAGTATTTGTTAGAACTATTGATGGATTCCCAATTCCTTTCCTTTTTCCAACCATTGATTTCCTCTTTGTTACTTAGAATTTTTGCTAGGTGAAGTTAATTCATGTAATTTATGCTCTCACTAGCAATGAATTTTTTTTTATGTGTTTACATTGTCATGAAATCATTTTAGTTCCAAAATTAGTGTCACCCTTTGACATGGTTTTTGAAACCCGCTTCTTCATTGACATTGTTCTTGAAGTGGCCTAGCTCAATAATTTAGGTAAAGTAGCCATAGTAAGAACAATTTAAAGAATCATCATAAAGATGAGATCAATGGGTTTTCCCAATTTCATTTTGGTTAAGTTTCAAGGAAACATGATGAGGTAATTGAAAGGGAAATTTTTTGGTGGTTCTAGGAACAACTCAAATTGCTAATGGGTTCCTAGTTCTTGGTGAACCATTAATAATTGACAAGTGAAAACTATGATAAGTTAAAATATTATGGATACCTCATGTCAAAAGGTAAAATAATTTGATGAATAAATGAGTGAGATACTATAGTGAGAGTTAAAAATGTTTAATGACAAAATCCTCCTTATCCTCATTTTTGTGTAGGATGAGACTTTGAATTATGTTTGGGCTCAATAATGCTTTTTATTTTCCACACATTATAATAATCCACCAGGGGCCCATGATTGCATTGACACTCTAGAAATGGTGAAATTTTCTCCACTTAACCATTTTGATATGCCATTAAGACTAAATCCAATCTATATAAGTAAAGTGGATGATTGTAATTTATGTTTGAAAGAGTAAAATAAAGTTGTTGTGCCCATCCCTTATTAATGATTTAGAAACATTTTATTTTTCAAAGATGTCTCTTGTTGAGTGTATTTTTAGAGAGATCTTCTTGGGAAACTTTCCTAGGATTTTTGATTGGTTATTGTTGATATGTTGTTTATATCAAGAGGATATTTTATTATGGTTTCTAGGGGCCAAATTGAGTTTTATTGCACATTTCTCATTAAAACATTGGAAGAAATTGGCAACTAGGTTTGCAGGTGTGATGTGTGGCCCTTTGATAAATTGCATGTCGACTGACTAAGAATTTTATTAGAAAGAAGAGAGAGTAGAACAAAGCGACTAAAAGATATTATGACTAAACGTAGGAATTTCATACCCACTTGGGCATCACTTTGGTGTTTCTACCCTCTATGCCTTGATTTTGTCTGATTTTGCTCACACTAGTGCCAAATATGTTATCTTCATTTGATCTTCTTTGACTTCTAGACCTTGATTGAACCTAGATAAATTAGACTAGGGTGATAAGCACCATGGTCTAGACCAAAATGACCCATTTCTTAACCCTCTAATGGTTGGCAAAGTTGAGTGGAAAATGATTTTTGATGTCATCCTTATTTGTACTTTTCAACATGTTTCATGATTATATGTATAAAAGAAAGTCTTATCCCCTCATTTTAAACATATCTCAATCATCTCTCATCTACAATTCCTAAAGAGAAATTCAAATTCAAGTGAGAAAGAAATCAAGCATCATTAGAGTAATGAAGGAGAGGTCAACTATTCAAAATTCAAGTATATTCAAGATGACATCCACAATAAAGATCTTATGAAGACATCCATGCATTCATACATGAAAAAATCAACCTTTTTATGAAGGCTTTAATGTAAAATAGAATCATAAAGAGGGTATAATATTTCAATTTGTTGGTCTAAATAATTATTCATCTTGGATATTATTATACTATACTTAAGTTTACTTAGGAAATGCATTTCATAGTAGTTTGGGTATGAGACACTTGGGTCTTTGTGCCACATTGGGATAGTGTGTGTAGGAGAATTTCCACCTTTTGTGGACTTATCTTGTTGTTACATTCCACATTCAGTGGGTGATCCACCTCATGTGGAATATCATGTGGAATATTATATTGTTTCTCCTACCTACCCACAACTATTTCCTACCTACCCTTGTTTCTTATTGAGCCACATGTCATGTTTGTGTGCTCACATATCCATATAGACTTTCCTATATAAGGAGGCTCATATTCATTATATGTAACGCTTGATGATCCAGTTGATCAGTATTTTCATCTTGATAGAATATAGTTTATTCATTTCATCTATTTTGTTCTCTCTTATTTGTGCTTTCTATTTCCTCTAGATCTTGGCAAAATCTCACATGGTATTAGAGCCATTAGAGTGTCATTAGTTTTCCAAATGAGAGAAATTTGATGCTATTTAGGGTTGTGTATTTTGGAGCTTTCTATTGAAGGTTATTATTGAAGCTTGATGGGTCAAATCTTAGGTTACCATTGGATTGAGGAGGTCCAAGAAATTTAGTTTTGCCTTTTGTTTCATCCAAATCAGACTTCAGAGGCCAAATCTAGAGACATTTGAAGTTTGAATCTGCGGCAGAAATTTTCCAGAAATTATAATTTTGCAGGTAATTTTCAAATAGTGAGATCTTACTCATCCAGACCTTTTTTCGAGCAATTTTTTTTGTTTTCAGGTAGAATTTTGTGATCTATATAGTGGTGCAGGATTTTTCTATTTTTCGGATATAGGTTTATAGGAAATCATGAAATCCCGATTTTTACAACTTTGGAGGCTTCATTTGGGCTCATATGGACTCCTTTTTAGGTGCCATTTTTTTTTAGAGCGCATAATTTTTTGTCTACTTTCATAATATGCCATTAGTTTATAGTGATTTTAAGTAGAAATTGTACTTTCAGTATTTGGTCATTTTTGGCCTATTTGGTACTTGTATTTCGCTTGGATCTCAGTTTAGATCACTAGCAGTATTTGTTGAAGTCTCTTATATCTCACTTTGAGAAGTTATAAATTGAAATCAGAAGTCCACTTTGCCTTGTTTTCAAGTGGCCCATTGTATACACACTAAGTATAAAGTGCCAAATCACCTTTTTTGGGGGGGTTTCTTGATTGAGTATTTTGGGGGGGGGTGTCTTGTGTGATTGTGCCTCTCTGTCTTGTGTTTTTTCATTTTGGTGCTATGGGTTCTCCTAAAATTTCCACTTTTATCTACTCATAATTATGCATCATGGAAGATTAAGGCAAGGAGTAAACTAATGGAAAAAGGACTCATTCATTATGGAACTGGAACTATTACAACACCACTTGATCCTAAGGCTGATCCTAATGCTCAACTTGACTAGCTCACTAAAAATGCTATGGCAATTGAAACTCTTAGAAAGTATGTATCAGATGACCTCATTTTTCGCATTGATAAGTGTACCACAATTAAAGAGGCTTGGGATATTTTTCAAAAATTGTATGTTCAAGTTGATGAGATTAAGGGCTACAAGCTTGATAGTGAACTCACAACTTTGGATGATTGGATCCCAAGGATTTTGATACAATCCAAGATTATGTCACAAAATAAAATGAGCTAAGAGAAAACCTAAAGGACTGTGGAATTGACAAAAAGGATGCTCAATTGGTTTACAACTTGTTGGACAATCTTCCTTCAAAGTATGCAACCTTTGTATCTAGCTTTCACACCCATAGGATAGCTCAAGGTTCCTCATACACTTCTCCCTCATCTGATTCATTCACAAAGATGTTGATACTTGAGCAATCTAAGTTGACCATGATGGGGATTCTCAAATCTTCAAAGTCACAATCTTTGGTGGCTAATAAAGGGAATCAAAGCAATCAAAGAAAATGTAAGAATCAAAAGCAACCTAAGTCAAAACCACATCAAGATGGAGCACAATCTTTCTCTCCACAAAAAGGTGATTCCCCATTCTCACCTAAGAGGAAGTCATATAAAGACAATGTTTTTTGTGGAAATTGTAAGAAGTCGGGACATGATGAACATCATTGTTATAAGAAGGATATTGATGAGTTGAAGAATCTTCTTGAGAAGAACAAAATCAACCTACCTTCCAGAATGTCTACATCGGCTTCTTCTTCCAAGGATAAAGGAAAGGATCACTCTTTTGGGATAGATAAAGGAAAGGGACAAGCTCTTTGTGCTACTACAATTCATGATTCAGGGAGATGGCTTCTAGATTCAGGGGCTTGTCATCATATGGCATCTTCACAGTCTATGTTTTCTACATTTGAGCCTTGCCACATGTCGCAGATTTTGATGGGCAATCATACATACATGGATGTGATTAGGAATGGATATATTGCCATTGGGGATAACTCCTTCAATGATGTGTTGTGTGTACCCCATTTAACAAATAATCTTCTTTCCATCTATCAAATCACACATGGGGCAACTAGGAAAACTGTGGAGTTCACACCTGATTCAGTTATCATTAGAGACTTGGAGAGTGGAGCTATCATTGCGACTGGGGTGGTTGATCATGCATCTCATTTGTACTCTTTTTCACATTTTGGTCCTATTGATGAGGTTGATTCTTCCTATGTTGATGATTCAGATTTTGAGGAGAACTTTGGGCACTTGAACCTGGGGATTCTCACATGTGACCCCATTCTTGAGCCTTGCATATCATCTTCTCCTCTTGATATCAAACCACCTATTGCACCTGATGATGCAACTAGTGCGATATTTTTGCCTTCTTGTGATTTGGTGCAGCAGGATATTCCATGTCTTCCAGCTTCAGTTGATTGGGATGCCTACTTGATAGACATTGCAGGTTTGTTTGTGGAGTCCTACATTGCAGATTTGGGAGACATCATTGATGACATTCATCTTCTCTTTGATGAAGATGATCCTTCTTCGATTGTTGCGAGGGAACACTTTGACTCTCTTGTGCATTTTCTACATGATCAATCTTTAGAGGTTGACATGATTGTGGATACTTTTGTCCAGCAGTTGGAGGAGGTCTCTTTATTTTTTGAGGAGACATGTGAGTCTTTGGATATTGTTCTACATTCTTCTCCACTAGATCTTGGAGTGCCTTTTTCAGTAGTGTGGCACACTTTACCACCTTTGGAGGGGGTAACTTTCAGCATCGACATGGGGATACTTGAGCATTTTTTCACAGATTCCTTTCATCATGAGTATTTTTCCTACATCTTCCATTCATGATAGGGGAGACTTCATGGATACACCTTTGGTTTTATTTCTTCCTAAGGGGAGGAACGTGGTTTGACATTCGTGGAGCAGTTTCTTCATTCATCATCGAGCTTCTATCATTGGTGTAGATTCCACATTAAGGGGGGCCTTCCTAGTCTCTCTTCTTCTTCTCTCATATGGGGGGGACATTTTCCTCACATGGGGTTTTGTCCTTCGCATACTTTTATGACAGTTCTTTATATCTAGTTTTCATATTTTTTGGGGGGGAGGGTTTTTTCCCATTGGTTTTTTCTCTCTTTCCCCGCTTTGTGAGAGATTTCATTGCATTGGTTTGCATGCATTTGCATTTGTACATGGGTACCTAACATGGCCTAGTAGTCGGGACCCATCTTGCATTGCTTAGTTGCATTGTAGACTTAAGTGAATTCCCTTAAGTTGCACTTAAGGGGGGGTGTTGGTGTAAATAATTATTCATCTTCGCTATTATCACTATACTTAAGTTTACTTAGGAAATGCAATTCATAGTAGTTTGGGTGTTTGTGCCACATTGAGATAGTGTGTGTAGGATAATTTCCACCTTTTGTGGACTTATCTTGTTGTTACATTCCACATTCAGTGGGTGATCCACCTCATGTGGAATATTATATTGTTTCTCCTACCTACCCACACCTATTTCCTACCTACCCTTGTTTCTTATTGAGCCACATGTCATGTTTGTGTGCTCACATATCCATATAGCCTTGCCTATATAAGGAGGCTCATATTCATTGTATGTAACACTTGATGATCTAGTTGATCAGTATTTTCATCTTGATAGAATACAATTTATTCCTATCATCTATTTTGTTCTCTCTTATTTGTGCTTTCCATTGCCTCTAGATCTTGGCAAAATCTCACACAATTCAACATCCATTTCTAGATCTAGGCTCTGCCCCACAAGGGTAAGCTCTATTTTCTACTGTATTCAACATAGAATAGGGTTAATTCCTAACCCATAGTTTGAACTAGGAAAAACCCTATCAACTCAAAAAAAAATAATCTCTTGTTTGTCTAGGTGACAGGTTCAGAAGAGAAGGAATACAAATCCAAAAAGTATATACTAAGACAAATTGAACTAGATTTTGAATAACTAGAATACCCTAGATAGTGGAAATCGACGAAGAGTGTCTGACACTTATCCAACAAAAATTTAGGAGGATATTTTGAGCAACATCTTGATCCCAAAAATATTTCTGATATTTTAATTTGACACCTTCAGAACCAGGTCACCTAGCCCCATAGTCTAGCATTACTGAGCTCAAATTTTAGACACTGGTTTCTCTTTGAATCTAATTTCATGATTTGTGCTTAGTGTCTACATATCTATTTAAAAACTATATTTTTTATATGCTAATTACTTTCAATTTTGCATCATTATCCCTAGTTCATATCATTTTCAAATCAAACCAGTTCAACTAAAAGGTGAGTGAAGTCCCATTTGTGCTCAACCCTTTGTAATAGGTCTAAAATTGAGCCTCTTAAACTTTATTCACCTTAATGTAATGTGTTGAGAATTGGTTTTATTCCTAGTTTGTATGTTTATACTAGTGAACCCCATCTATTTTCACCACCTTATACAATAGATAAAGGGAAGGTACACATTAATATCACATAGTATTAAAAGAAAATCACTTGATATGAGAGATATAATAATTTCTCATTTATAATTCTTACTATTATCTCATTTATTATCAATATTTTATCTTGTCCTTGATCTTATCTACTTTATGTTTTGGGACCTCTATATCTCCTTTATGTATTTTCCCCTTTTGAAAAAAAAGTATTCTTTGTTTAATCATTGTGTTTACTTCATATTTCCTTACACTATTTGCTTTAATTTATTATCTCATATTTTCTTACCTTACCTTTATACATGATTGATCCCTTGTTTTTACCATAGTATTTTACAACTCTTTTCACTCATCCTTGTGCTCATTTTCGTTATCGTTTTTATCCTTTTCTTCCTTTCATATTTTAATCCTTTATATTTTTTTTTCCTTTTGCTATTTTATCTACATACCATATGACCTTAAAATTACTATATCTTATGTATTTATATTTATTATATCTACCCATCTTGAGAATTTTATTATCTTATACACCTTTGTTGATTATATCTAACTATCATAAGTATTAAACCTTTGATAAATGTCTACAGATGATCTCATATTTTGATACCTTGTATTTTATCTTTCATGATAGATTGTTGTTATATCTTGATATGTCTTAGAGTACTCAATTGTCGATCCTATGAGATGTAACTATATATTTCTTCATGGATTATAGATGTCTTGATCTTGCATGTCCATATCTCATGACTACATGATTTATATTACTTTATACATTGCTAGCTTGTCATTAATACTTAAATATGTTAGGATTCCCAAAGATACTAAGAGGGGGGGGTGAATCAGTATCTAATCCGTATATCAATCTACTTGACTTAAAACATGAAAAGCATATCAAAACTGTGTACCGGTAAACCAGAAATAATGTAGTAACTAAGAATAATAACAACAACATGAGAAGCACACCATAACACAGTATTTTAACGAGGAAACCCTGTGTGGGAAAAACCTCAGTGGGATTTGTGACCCACAATATTCGCTTACTGGCTAATAAGAGAATATTACTTTTACAATAGGGGCCTGCACATGTAGGAAGGCCAAGTGCCTAGAGCTCACTGCTCAATTACAAAAGAAGTTAGATAGACTTACAAAAGGATTATAAAAATCCAATGTCTTGTACTGCTTCAGATTAGCATCTGCTATGCCAGGTTCAGTACCGGTTTAAGCTCTGCTACATACATAAACCCTTAACCAATAATTCACATATTAGGTCTGCATAATTTCCCTATCTCCTTATTACAAAATGATCTACAATGATCTCATACATATATGAGTCATCTTACAACTCACCATGTTGGCTTACAATGATTTTACAATTAATTACAAAATACATTTTAAATAAAATTGAAGTCGGCCAAGGTGTCGGTATCCTTCCTTTTACTGCTAGTGTTCTATATGCCGGTGTAGAGTCAGTTTGTCGATGTCGGTGCCGGTATCTTTGTCTTGCCGATGTCATATGATTGCAAGGTTGCCATCAATGACAAAACCTTCAATCACCTACAATTTCTCATTGGAGTGTGCATTTGCCAACAATCTCCCCCTTTGGCATTGATGGCAACACTCATGAGAAAAATAAAAAAGTGTCCAAAATGATATCCAAAAATAGTCTGCCAAAATTGTCTTACCAAAACTGTGTGCCAAAAAATTGTATGCTCCCCTTGAGTTGATGATGTCCTTTCTTCTGACCATTTTTCTCATCCCACTACTCCCCCTTTGACATCAATGACAAAGGTTGTCATTCAGTGTTAGTGGAGTCCTGCCTGGAAACTGGTGGGTTACAATCTGAAAGATATCTGTCAAAATCAAATTTATACCATTACTGAATGCTTTGTTGTCTTTTATTGTCTATTGAGTTCTCTGCACTATACTGGTGAGTATGTGCATTTTCTCTTTTGCTGTCTTCAGTTCGGGAACCAGAGCCTCAGATATTTCTTTTCTCAAAGAAATGAGGCATTCTAGTCTTGGACTAAGTCTACATTTCAAGTCCTTTTCTTTATCCTTTATCCCCTGTTTGTCATTTTCTAGTTTCTTGATTTTCTCTTCTTGCTCTGCAATATTCTTTTCTAACTCCAGAAATGAATCCGATGCACCTATCGGATTGTCAGCAATATTATTTATCTTATCTTGTGCTTTGCTAATCTCCTTGTCAAGATCCTCTGTCAAAATATTTGTTTTACAAGTGTCTTTGTACAGTTTCTTGAGGTAAAAAATTATTTCTCCAAGTTCCGGTAATAGAGTATCCATTTCTTCCTTCTTCTTCTTCACAATATCCTCAAAGAATTTCTCTTTTTCCTTTATCATTGTTTCCTTAAATGTATCCTCATTTATTTGATCAATAGTCAATAAGTTGCCGGTGATGAACTTAGACAATGTTTCTAGTTGACCTAAAGAATCCTTATTATCAACTGTGCACTTTGGTGCAATCAATTTAAGAACTGGTATTATATCATCAATAGCCTTAAAGGCTTGTGCATTGCATTTGGTGATCTTCTTTATTGAATCTAACAGGACCTTTGTTACACTTGTAGGCCTGAATTCTGCCATAGTTGTACCAGATGTTTGTCCAGGAGTCTTTATAATAGCCATGCTACCGGTTGTGGCAATTACCTTGCTTGATTCGACCTCTGGTAGGTTAGTCTGTGTATGCATTTCTACAAACAAAGGTTTATGCTTTTCAATTTGGGTCGGTGGCATTGTCTCTGTCTGAACTTGAGCTTCAACCTATACTAGTTTTGGTTTCTCTATCTGTATCTCAGAGGGTTTCTCTAAGCTTTTAATTATCGGTTTCTCAAATGTAATCTCTGTTTGTACCTCAGAACTCTCTTTTGCTGTTTCCTTAGTGGTATCCTCTGTCGGTTGCTCTACCTATGAAGTTTTTTCTATGTTCAACTCAACCTCTGCAGTTAGTGACTTAGTAGTCATATTTTTCTCCTTAACTTCAATGGTTTCTCTGTCAACCACGACATTAACTTCCTGTGTGTCTACATTTATCGTATACAAAATTTCAGATTTAGGATTTGTATCTTCTACCGGAGTCTTCATACTCTTTGTGGTTGGTTGTCTGTCAGAAGTGTCTACTGGTGGAGTATCTGAAAGAGGTGGGGGCATATTGTTAGTTATTTTTAGGCTTGGTGGTCCACCTACCTTACCTTTCCCCTTGTCTCTGTCCTTTTGATATACTTTGATAGTTTTAGGCCTAAGTAATTCCTCCTCTTTTTCTTTTTCCACAAAGAATATATCCCATCCATATGTTATTTCCTCAGATACTTCATTTACTCTACTTTCCATTAGTGCTACATGTCAGTGAGCAGTGGAGAATACTGTTCGGTTAGCCTCACTGATTAATTTGTCTATTTCATTAGGTGAGTTAACTAGATGCACTGATAGTAATTTTTCAATCTTAATCTTCTTATCTAGCTCAACAATGGCTTATCTTCTAGCTTCAAGTCTCCTATACAGATCATTTGGAATTTCATCAACAACTTCCATTAAGAATTTCTTGTATATATCTAAGTGTAAAATTACACTGTTCCCTATGCTTTCCTTGTCATCAGTTGATAGTGTGTTCTTTACTTTGTTGATGTTTTTCAACTTACCATCCTCTGTTATTTCGCTAAGAAGTTTGTTTAGAGGAGTAATAGTTTGTTTCACCTTCTTCTTCTTAGAAGTCATTTTCTTCGCCGGAGGCCTTACTGCCTGTTGCTTCTGTCTTGTCCTTTTTAGTGTAGGAGAGGGTGCCAGTGAGGGTTTTCTTTTCCTTTCAACCCTTTTAAATACTGTCGGTATGTCACTCTCAGAAGAAGTTCCAACTGGTGAAAGATGAGTTTCCAGTTGAGGTGCTTCCAACTCACTTTCACTTGTACCAGTTTGTCTTAGAACATCTTCCTTGATTTCCTTTGACTATCGGGTTCCTTTCCTTACAGTTGCTTCAACCTTCTTAACCCTTTTCCTTGATTGAATTCCACTTTCTATTGTTTCAACATTTCCAAAAACGTCCTCTTTTGGTTCCTTTGGAGCTTCAAGGAGGGATTTTGCATAAGTTTCAATGATGTTGTCATCTGTTTCATAGCCCATTTTAGTTACCCAAATATTTCTAGGGACAACTGCTTCCATCCAAATTTCATCTTTCTTAATCACAAAACAGATTTCTTTCTGATACATATCCACAATAGCTTGTGACAGTCTTACTCTAGTTTTCATTCGAGCCTTCAATGCTTGAAAATGCTCATTTAGGTTTTTCTCCCTGTTCTCTCCCATATTGTTTAGTAAATCTAACAGTTGTTTTCCTACCGGTATGTCAAAACCAAAATCTCTAGCACCAATACCGAGCAGTTGTTTGGTTATATACAACATCAAACAAACAAGTAAGTTTCCAAATCTGAATGTTCCTTTCTTATCTCTTTTAATCTTTCCCAAATTGTCTATCAACTCATCTTTAAGTCATTCACATATGTCTATCCTTGCATTATCATTGATCATATCATAGGCACTCTTGATACACAGGCTAGAAATTGAGTTCAACCTATTTGCATGTGTAACCTTATAACCTAAGATCATATTGATAAATTTGACATTTATATATTTTACATTGTTTACCCTTAGAGATCTTTTATCAAATGTTGCACCAGTTAGGTTTAGCACTGTGTCATTTGAGACCTTCTTTGTTTTGTTCGGTCTATTACCGGTGGAGGGTAACCCTGTTACAACTTTTACTGCTTCTTTTGTGATTTTATGAATTGAGTCCAACCAGAAAAATTCACCATGTATTGTGCTTAACACAATCCTTATGATATCCTTAGAAAAATCTAGGATACTAAGAATTTTAGTGAAACCTAGGGTTTCCACTATCTTATGTTTAGGCTTGACATTTCCAGATTCATCACAAATCACGGTTTTAAACATGTTCTTAATCTCATTGTCACCTAATTCCTCAATATGACAGTGTCTATACATCCTAGGGTCTTCAACATATACTACTCCTTTAGGGATTTGAGAGAATGCACCTATGCTATCATCTTTCTTCGCAATTTTGGGAACTAGCTGGAATACGGGTCTAGGGTGCTTAACAACTTCAACAACAGTAGGGTTTGCAATAAATTCAGGAGTGGATGAAGATGTCATAGCTATAAATACCTCATTCTGCCTTAAGGATGAATGATTTGATGGATTGCTTCATTTTTTCGCTTAGAATGCCTTCGCTCGGGAATTTTCGCACTCTCAAAGATTTGAATGCTCGGTGAATAAAAAAGGAGCCAAAACACTTGCTTTATAATGTTATTTTCTCCAACTACCACATTTAATGCTTGTCGGTTAAGTCACAACTTAACTCATCAGTCGATATAGAAGTAATTTCAACTTCTTACCATCAACCGAGGGAATAATAGCATGTTTTTCATTTTGTTGCTAAACCCCCAAAAGATTTTGCTTCCGTTAGATGAAGATTCTCCTTCCGATGGAGTGTTACTCTGTTTTGTCAGTGGAGGAGTATTCCCATCAATATTCTGATCTGACTTTCTGATCCATTGTTTTGAGAATTCTTGCTTTACCTCTTCAACTTTTTCTTTACCTTTCAAACTCGGACCTTTATTATTTGCCGGTGAGGACTTGCTTCTACAAAATTTAGCAATATGTCCAATTTTGTTACAAGCATAACAAGTCACATTGTTTTTCTGAATAGCTTTCCCATATCCTATGCTGGTATGTGTTCTGCATTGATTAGATAAGTGTCCAAATCTTCCACAAACATAACATCTTACATTCATTCTGCAATTTTCTGAATTATGACTAACTTTGTTGCATTTAGAACATTGACCGGTGGGTGTATTAGTGTTATGATAATTTCTAGATCTGCACTGATTTTCTCTATGACCATACTTGTTATAGTTAAAGCATTTGCCATAAAATTTGTAAGTATTAGTTTGCCTTACCGGTTTGTTGTGATCATGATGGTTTGCAGTACCAGAGCTTTCACCAATTTCAAAGCCAAGGCCATTTGTATCACCATTAGGTTTCTGATTCTTCAGCATGTCACCAAGTTCTTTTGAACTTTTCTTGAATTTCTCCTTGTGTTGATTTGCAGCAGTCAGTTCATTCTCCAAGATTCCTTTCTATCTCATGAGTTCAGTTTTGTCATTTTGTGTGTGCATTAGATCTGTCTTCAACATATCATTTTCATGGCTGAGTCTTGTGTTTTCATTTCCAACATCATTTAGTCTTCTAACCAAGTCTTCTTCATTTTTTTTATGTATTCAATTTCTTTACAGAATCTCATAGTCATATCCTACATCTCATTCTTTGTTGTACTGATTTCTTGTCTTACCTTGTTTACTAGATCATTAAGAGTTTTCTTTTCATTTTCCTCATTTTGCATCTTTTCACAAAGTTCTCTCCTCTTGTTCCTTGCAATAGTAAAATTTTCTTGAAGTGCTTGAATAATATCCCGAGTAGCCTTCAGATCATCTTCTAGTTTGATATTCTTCACATTTTCTGCATCATAGTCTGAAAGAGTTGTTTCCAATTGCTTTCTCAAGTTTTCCATCTCTACCAGTGACAAGATCTTCCTCAAGCTATTAGGCTTTTGAAAATAGAGGATCAAGCTCTGATACCAATTGTTAGGATTCCCAAAGATACCTAGAGGGGGGGGTGAATTAGTATCTAACCGGTATATCAATTTACTTGACTTAAAACATGAAAAGCATATCAAAACTGTGTACCGGTAAACCAAAAATAATGCAGTAACTAAGAATAATAACAACAACATGAGAAGCACACCATAACATAGTATTTTAACGAGGAAAAATGGTGTGGGAAAAACCTCGGTGGGATTTGTGACCCACAATATTCGCTTACTGGCCAATAAGAGAATATTACTTTTACAATAGGGGCTTGCACATGCAGGAAGTCCAAGTGCCTAGAGCTCACTGCTCAATTACAAAAGAAGTCACACTGACTTACAAAAGGATTATGAATATCCAATGTCTTGTACTACTTCAGATTAGCATCTGCTATGCCAAGTTCAGTACCAGTTTAAGCTTTGCTACATACATAAACCCTTAACCAATAATTCACATATTAGATCTGCATAATTTCCCTATCTCCTTATTACAAAATGATCTACAATGATCTCATACATATATGAGTCATATTACAACTCTCCATATCGGCTTACAATGATTTAATTACAAAATACATTTTAAACAAAATTGAAGTCGGCCAAGGTGTCGGTATCCTTCCTTTTACTGTCGGTGTTCTGTATGCCGGTGTAGAGTCAGTCTGTCGGTGCCAGTGCTGGTATCTTTGTCTTGCCGGTGTCATATGATTGCAAGGTTGCCATCAATGACAAAAACTTCAATCACCTATAATTTCTCATTGGAGTGTGCATTTGCCAACAAAATATACCTACATTGGAGGTATCCCACTATTCTCTTCCTTTCTTATTGAGCTTATATTGTAATATCACATATCTTGATTCTATTCCATGTTGATCCTATATTATCTTATCATGTTACTATATCACTTTGATTCTTTGAATTGTACTTACATGATCATTTTATTATGATATGGATTGCATATTGAGGGAATTACACTTCTCCCTCTATTACATTGGACTCTATTATCAAAATTAAATATTTATATAGATAGTACTCTTGTAATCATGTACTTTCTATACTTGGGGCTCTATCCACTATTAGACTTCATTCTATTATCAAGCCTTTGTGCCATTGTTTTTGTGTTATGTCATTAATTGTGTACACTAAATGTGTGCTCGTACTTGTGGATGCCACATTATCCCTTTCTTAAACTCTCATATGTATTCTTGGCCACATAGGGATACATCACCATTAAAATGATCCTACTTATTTTATTGACCTCACCCTATGCGATCTCATGATAATGTATGTTAAATTAAATTATTTATGTTTTTTTTGGGGATTTTATTGGCTATCAAAGGCCACATCACTATTAAATTTATCATACTTTCACTAATTTAATCCCAACTTATTTGTCCTTCTTCTCATAGATTTCACATATGAATTTTATTATAGCTTCATTTGCAGTTTTTGCCATTGAGGGTTGCATTTAATTGTCATGCCCATGTTGGAGATAGTTTGATCTAATATTTGACTCTATCTCTAGTTCAATTGCTATTATTCTCACAATGTACCTTTGTAGCTACAACTGCTATATTTTAATACTTGGATGATTATATGTATTTAATATTTTTTATGAATTTATCTCATGATTATGATTGTGCTTATCTCACAAATGTATTATATTATCTGATTATTACTATCTGCTCATGTTTATTAGTGATATATCTAAAGGGATCTTCCTTGAGTCAAATTGCATGTTATCTAGGGAGCATTTTAATTGAAGGAGTGTACATACATGATCATTTTACTATTCTCAATTTTTGTATTCAACTTATATTACAAGTTAGAAGCCACTAACAAAGGCTTTTATCCCTTATGTTCTAGGATTTCGAGGGAGAACATATTAAAAAAATGAACATGGAAGGTGAATCTTCATTCAATATGGATTCCAATTCCATTGTCTATTGAATTTACCTTATTCATGTTTGAGAATGCTACATACTTAGAGATATGTGATTCATAATTAGAGATTCACATGTATCTCAAAGTGGGGGAAAACATAAAGGTGAAAATGAATCCTTAATGTATTTCCACATATATAATTTTGTCCATAGTTTGAGGCAATATCTTGATATACTTATATAGTTAAAATGACACATTTTTGTGTGTAGTTTGGCCCATGTACCTAGAAATGATTATGTCATTCCCTGTTTTTATCACGTATCCCTATTATTATGTGTCTAATTTTGATCATTGATCCTATGCTTCTCCACAATCTAAACCTTTCTTATATTGAACCAATTTAGTTATCTAAAAGGTCATCCTAAGTATTTTAATTTTGATCCTTATAAATTCAAAAAATAAAAAAAATAAAAATCTAAAAAGCCCCATCATACACTTTGATCTTGGGACAAATTTGCACAAATCTTCCCAATTAGTTGTTGTATCATTCATTCTCATCATCAATGGTCATCCATCCACCATCAAAAGTGCATGCAAGAGTATCTAAAAACCCAAACATTTAAGAATAATCAATTGTATTTACATATTCTCAGACACTCATCTTAGGGAATGTTAACCACCTAGTAGTTATTGTATAATTCACGCGCATGCTTAAAGACTGATGTTTATCATGGTATTTTTAAATATCACCAACTTGAGAGAAAAACTCTAATAGTGTGATAGAGAATATAATTGTCTACTAGTATACTTTTTTGATAATTTATATGTAGAATCCAAATATCACAAGAGGTTGAGTTCCCATGTACAAAGCAATTTTGTAGATACAAACTAGATATTTATCACAAAAAAGTTGACCCAACACACAACATAAGAAAGATGATTCTAATCTGCATACACAATTGTCAATAAAATCTTTCCATTTTAAAGCATGCAAATCTCATTGACTTCATCAATCAACTTACAATCTTTAATCATAAAGCTAATATAATCTCTATCTTGATTTTTTCCTATTTATGAGATAATTGTAATTTCTATCTAATATTATGTGTTCTAAACAACTCCACCCCAACAACTCATTTAATCCAAATTAATTGATATCTAATTTTAATATCAAATCAATTAACCTTAATTAATCCTAAAAAAAACCTTATTATCAACTTCAATTTATTTACCTCTATACAATCATATTATTATCTCAATACTATATTTAATTATTATAACTATCTTTGACCTACCCCTTTCCTTGCGTAATTCTATTCTATTGAATATATGAATAATATTAAATTAAAACATTTTTAAAAATAAATTTAATTTTTTTTGGTCCTTGCCAATTATATAGACCTAAGAACCTTTTCCCACTAGAAAGGCAAGCCAATCTTATTTTTAAATCCCTTTCTCTTCACATTGTCAACCACGTCTTGATCAAATCCCATCCGTGACTCATTTAAAGTCTTCTTTAAACAAATATTTGCCAATTCTTCAAGCTTCAATAAGCTTTAAAAGTATATATATATATATATATATATATATATATATATATATATATATATATATATATATATATATACCGTCTTGTGGAGGGTATTGACATAGACACAAAATTTGACATAAATGCAATTCCCGTGAGAGATGATCACCGACGTTTAATGAAGCCAATCAGTTAAAAACAATTTTTTGCATTTTGATTTTGAAGGCTCTCACAATAATTAATTCATTTTTTAAGATTGATATGGTCAGTCCGTGCTATTATGTCGAGAGGCATCTACAATGACATCAAAATGTCATTAAACAACAATTCAATTTTGAAACAATTTGACATGCAAATGACGGGTAAATATATGAAATATATCATCTTTTGGTTTTTGTGGAGGTGTTATTTTATTACTCCAAATAAAATAGAACCCTCGCCACTTGTCTCCATCTATATGACACCGTTACATGCAAATGATAGTGGAAGAGTGCCATTTAAGCAACTCTTTTATTATCCATATTTTTGAAACTCTTGTATACTACTAATATTGTTGCAATCGTCACATTCCCTTCTATTATAAGATATCTCTCGGCATAATTTACCTATCTATCTATATATATATATATATACTAGTTTTATGACTGCAATCATAGCTGCGAATCTCGTTTTGTTCTGTCTTATGCAGTGGTTGTTTGTTATGGCTGAGTGTCTTATGTATTTGTTGCAAATTTAGAGTTGTTTTACCTTATGTATTGGTTGTTTATCCATGCATTTGATCTCGTCCAATTATTTCTCAACTCGTCTAACATGGTTTGAATCTCTCTCTCTGAATCTCTAATCTAATTTAGAAATTGAAACACATTTTACACCTTATTTGTAACTCTATCATTATAGAAGGCATAGCCAAGCATCCAGCGTAATAGTCTTGTTATGTTGTATTTTAAAAAAAAATATTTTAAAAAAGTTTTATTTTCATATTCTTAGATCCCAATCATAAATCAATGTTTTGCACTTATCATATCATTGAATCTCTTTGATTGCGTTGTCTACCAAGTTTTACACTTTGATTCAGAGCATTGATATTAATGAACTTAGTTCATGTCATTTTTTGATGAAGGGCTACACCATCTAACACTCGTAAACAACACATTTTACACCTTATTTGTAACTCTATCATTATAGAAGGCGTAGCCAAGCATAAAGCTTAATAGTCTTGTTATATTGTATTTTTTTTTTTTAAAAAACTCAAAATGTTTTATTTTCATATTCTTGGATCCCAATCATAAATCAATTTTTTGCACTTATTATATCATTGAATCTCTTTGATTGCGTTGTCTACCAAGTTTTACACTTTGATTCAAACCATTGATATTAGAGAACTTAGTTCATGTCATTTTTTTATGAAGGGCTACACCATCTAACACTTGTAAACACCACAATAATAAACAATAATATAAGAATTTGCAAGAAAGAACATAACTTGCTTTCTATTACGTCAATAAAGGAAATACAATACTCAAAAAGTTACATGCTACAATCACATGGGTTTTCTTATTACAAAAACCTGCAAGTTAAAACCACCATTGGCACTATAAGAAAACTATCCTCTGTAACCCCATTTGCCTTCTTTATCAAGAATGCATACCTGCCCTAAAATATTTTAGAAAGTGTAACACCCAATTTGGGCACTAGAAGTGCAATTGTCCATTTTCCCATGCAAGGAGATAATTTGGAATTTGTATTTTGGTAGTACAACTTCCCAAGGTCATAACTATTGGTCTAACCATTAGATGTTCAATTATTATATATCATTGGAAAGCTCTCAAAAAGATGGTAATCTATGTAATTGATAGTGAGAATTTTTATTTTTTGGCTAATTTGCAACCCAACCAGAGCCTCTAAGTGCATCAAAATTGACATTGAGTATTTTTAAAAATAATTTGAAAAATGCAAATATTAGTATCCCATAATTGCCAATTATATTGAAGTTATTTATTCACCATTAGCTTTGTTTCACCATTCTTGAGGCTTGTGTAAGATTTTGTATCCATACAAGCACAAATGTTGACTTACTAAAAATAGTAACCCTGCCATTTTTGCCTTTATTGGAAAAGAAACAATATTTTTGGATGAATCAAGATTTCTCTTATGACCTGGATGCTCTTTTATCATTTTCAAGGGATATTAGGATGGTAAATGAATAATAATCTCTATTTTTATGTGCACTCATTTGATGTCTAAATACATGAAGTTAATGTTTGAAACATGTGACCATTGTATCTACATATTTTCAAATGGGAGACAAAACATCAACCATGCCCTTACTAGAAATGCTAAAAAAGATGATAGTATTCTTTGCAAAGACAATGTGAAGTAGATAAATACTATGTATGTGAAAAAGTAAGTATTGTTGATTAATTTTTGTAAATTTTTAGATAAGATCAAAATCCTACTAATTCTGAACAAATGTTTGGTGCTAACAATCTATATAACCTATGTAAGTCAATCTAGTTATTGGACTATGTTTGATGGCAAGATAGGTGTAGATTCCATAGATAAATGTCTTGCCAAAATTTACTCATACTTTGGTGTCTAAACTACAAACACAAGATTTAGAGAAGAAGTTTATATATTGAAGTTTCAATTAGGCTTGAGACCACAAAATTAATCTTATATGTATTTCTAGTAGATCTCTTCTATTTGTGAAGCCTACATATTTCTTTGTAAAATTTAACAAAAGGAAACTTTAAGAGAGACAAAAGATTTAAAATCTCATAACAACCCATAGTCTAAGCCCTTACAAAAGAATTTCAAAATAGGGAATAACTCTTAATGCCATCCATAGAGGAAGTAGAAATCACAACATTACTAAGACCATAAGAAGTATAAGAGTAGCAAGTAGTTTATAGTTTATAATTTTGACACTCATTCTATAGAAGAATGCTAATCTAGAAAAACTCTACTACACTATTCTAGGAAAAATTTACCTGCATAGGTCAAGATAGAAGATATAATCACTACTATGACACAAGTAAAGGTAAGAAAATGATGTACATTAAGTCTAGTCCCATAATGTAAATATCTCTATTTTTCTTGTAAATATTGAGGAAGTGTTGCCATTTTTCATGCCTCATTGATTTTCCATGTGAGCATCTTCATTTTAAGGTTCTAGGCCTATTCCATTGTAGTGTTTAACCCTTAAGCCCTAAACCCTTAGGCCCTTTTCTAGCCTATGTTATAATTTTGAGTTGATCGGCTACTCTAGTCACCATCTACTTAAGTGATCTCCTTAAGGCCCTTCCATCATTGCTTGACCAGCCCTTCTTTACAATCTTACTGGTAGCATCATTTTGTTGTAAGACTTAAGTGCTCTCATTTCCTCTTGAAGGCTAGGATGTTGTCCCTTTGGCCCATATAGGAATTCGATTAAGACTCTATTTTGCTAAAAACTTAGCCTCTCAAAACAACCACACAACCTAGCATTCATAATTTGGTGCCTCGCACCCCCATGGTGGCTAACCTACCTAGCATCTACTAGATGTTGGCGTGTGGAGTTATACTTGATTCAACCACTTGTGGCTTCTCGCATCCTTGTAGTGGTTAGTTCCACTAGCAATTGTTGTCATGGAGTTGTGGAGAAGTCAAAACCTTTGACTACATAGCTTCATTCATTCACCCCATGCCCCCATTAATATTAAACAGGTTCCATTTCTTCATCACAAATTTGCAGGTATTGTTGGATCAATGATCAATGGTTGTTTTTTAATATATGAAGGATCCCCTAGCAATCTTGATCATTCAATTCTTCACCTAGTTCCTACATCAATGATCAACATTCAAAGTTCTAGCTCCAACATTTGAAAAACAATGAATATATGGTAGTCATTCTTAGGCACATAGGGAAAACTATATTCCCAACTACTACCAACCACTTCTGATTAGATCTACAAATTGGGAGTGGCATAGTTACTCTTCTTCAACCGTACACACACAATCCAAGATGTGTCCATGCTACTTTATGGGCTTGAAGGTGATTTCTTCTTTGATAGAGAACAATCAAGATGTCACATCTATCCCAATATCATCTTGATTTCATGGGATTCATCTTTATTGACTTTAGAGGGCATTAATTGGGCTCGTTCTCCCCTTCTAGATGACCAAGAATGCATGTCAAGATCTGATGTACCTTTTGATCATTTTTGTCTATTAACCCTAGTTTGGTTAGGGTTTTGACCCAAGTTGTATATCTAAGTTATGCCTAATCAATAAGCTAGGCAATTTTGTAACATATTTTCAAAGTCTCCCCTCATTATCTTATAGAAACTCATATTTCTGTAACTATAATTTCAGCCTTGCCTCTTCATTAATGAAAGCTATCATTTTTCCTTTTTTCTCATTTTGATATCCTATGCAAATTATCTTGCCTTTATATTTTAAATCCCTTTTTCTTTGTTTCCAGATCATATGTTGTGTCAATCATGCTCATGGATGTTGCATTGTGAATGTTTCCTTTTCTTTTCAACATCTTACAAGTTTTAGCCTTCATATGTGTCTTAAGAGACTGATAAGAATAAGAAATTGTGTAATCTTTGAGTGGTTTTCATTAGTGTTCTATGCAGTCATAGCCAAGGAGAAACAAACTTCTATCTTGGTGCATCACCTCATTTCATTTCCTTCATCTCCTTCTCCCTTTTCTCTGCAAGCTATTAGGATATGTTCAAAGATAGGATGTTTGAGGTGCTAGATTGGCTCAACACTTGTACCTAGATTAGAAAGGAAGTTGACCTTCACTAGAGATTCAACCCTATTGAGAAAGGTCCCACACTTCAAGGTTGTTTCCATGTTTCGCAAGTTTTTTGAGTTGATAGCTCAACAAGGGTGCAAAATTTTGTGACAATTTTTTTTGGCAAATTTAGTGGGATAGACTTCATCAAATTATATCATCACTTTACTAATTGGATGGTGCTAGCTAAATAAATTCAACCTTCATGCTAAGGAATCACTGCTAATCTTAGTATCTTGGCCTTGAAGAGGCTAGTATTCAAGCACTTGGCGACTTCGCATTCACAATGTGGGTCTTAGACCAAATCTGTTGCTAATTTCATGCCCAAAATTCAAACAAGGGCATCTTCTAGAGGCATTTTTAATATTTAGAGCTTTCATTTTCAAGTTCTAGAAGAAGGATAAGTAGAATTTCATTATCACTAGTTAGGGGTAATGAAGTTGTAATCACCTTATCCCCTAGGTCTCTCTCTACTCCTCCATTCAATAGGTAATCACAACCTAGATCTCCTACTACTCATTTCAATAGACCATTATTTAATATGGATAGAAATCATGGCTTTGTCACTTTCAATGGGGGAAGACTCCTTCTCTTAGCCTAGATAAATGATATACCAATGACTGCATTAAAGAGTATACCTTATTTCACTAGTGAAAAAGCCACTACCTTCATAGAACACATTCAAGATATTGCAAATATGTTCTCTATTCATAATGTCACTAAAGATTATGTTGCCATTAGGTTCTTTGTCACAATCAAAAGGGAACCTCATGAATTCATGGGTGACTTTAACCTCATATTTCAAAAGACTTGGGAAAGAATCCCTACCCTAGTGAAGCCATCTCCCAATCATTTCTTTTTATATTATCTACGAGATCTCAACAGTGATGTAGTTGTCATGATGCAATAAATGAGTGAAGTTAATCTCCTAAATGCATATGATATAGCCATAGGGGTAGAAAATTATTTGATACAAGATGGGAAAACAACTACAAGGCCACCAATACCTTTATTCCTAGAAGCTCCTACTCAACAGTAGCCCACCTTGACTCCTATCCCAATTACATCTACATGTGAACCATCTACATCTTCCTCATTCTTAATTGAGCTTCATGAAATCAAGGCTATGTTGTAGAACTTTGACATTGAGTTGGTAACATTGAAGAAGTAGCAAGCACAAACTAGCAGATCTTATCAAGCACAAAATCAAAACTACTAGCAAAATAGGTTACCTTTTCAAGGACAAAATCAATGGAGTTATGTAAAGTCATTGAATAGTGTGTATCCTACAGTTGCAAATAACTCGAAGGCCTTTATTCCAATACAAAATAATCCTACTCAAGAGCATGATTTGTGTCATTCATGCAATCAACCTCACAATCAAATTTCATGTCAAAATGGAGAGCTTGTTCAAGCTATAGTGTTACAAGATGAGCCAACAACTTTAGGTTAGCAATATGATCCAAATAAGTCGAGTGTTAGTAGTCAAGCTCACATCCAAGGAGATTCTACTCTTATCATTGGCAAGAGGTAGAATTTTTTGGTATAAATAAAACTAATGTTGTAATGGCACAAAATACTAGATAAAAAAAGAGCTATGGAGAATGCTACATCTTCCATGATTGCTCAAGTTTCATCTCCACAAGAAACCACACAAACTACAGTCTTAGGCACAACAAATAAAGTCATTTTCCTAAATCCAAATAAGAATATAGTTCATGTTAGAAAGAAGCAAGAGGAGCCTAAAGTTTCCCCAACATCAAAATTAGACCTTGTTGTTGCTAAAGATTGTTCAAAATCATTTGGTGTTCCTTTCAACATAGTGAACCAAATGAATAAGGCCAATCTAAATGTTACAATGTGGGATGCCCTCTATATCCCATATTAGAGGGATTTGCTTCAAGAGGTGTTGAAGGACATCAATCAACCAAATTTAGTAGCAATGATCAATAAAAGATCAAATTTAACTAGTTTGGTTCAACCCAAGGAGGAAGGGGATTAAATCAAAACTAGTAATCTACCTCCTTTCTATCTCTCTTTAATTATAAGAGATAGCTTAGTTCATAATTGCATGATAGATTCGGGATCCGATAGCGTAGTTGTGCCCAGTAAAGTAGCTAATAGTCTTGGCATAGAATATGAACCTATGACTAAGGGAGTTGTCCAACTAGATGGCACTTCTACTAAGACAATAGGGGTAGTAAAAAAATTGTAGTTAACCTTGCATGCATGCCCTAGTTGCAATATTTTGCAAGACATATCAGTTTTGATCTCCTTGCTTTCTTTGCCATTTGCTTATCAAGATAATTCACAACCAAGATACATGAGTACTTATCCTCAAATCAGTCCCACATGTTAGTTAGAAAAAGGTATGGTATCAAGGTCACCATTAAGGTAGAGCCCATTGCTGAAAATCACATTAAACCATACATTCCTAGCCCTATAAATATGAATTGCACCTTTCATGAAGAAGTGGAGGAATGTATTATTCATGAACCTACTACTATTTTTGAGGATTTCCTTTACTACTTACAAGATGAACGGGGCAATATTTTTAGTTTGATCCATTAAGTGAAGTTGAGGAAAACAACCTTGGCACGTATTGTATTCATGAGGACGATACTCCTATTCCTAATCTCACCAAAACACACAAAGATCCAAAGGTATTATGGAGCATGTTTTTGGCTCAAGAAACAAGAATGGTGTAGGTGTGATGCTTGTTTCTCCTAATTAGGAGAAATATAACTTCTCTTTCAAGCTCTATTTGAACTGCATTAACAATGTAGTTGAGTCTGAAGCCCTAATAGAAGGTCTCCAATTAGCACAAAAAGAAACATTAGATATTTACAAGTATTTGGAGATAGCAAGTTGGTTGTTAACCATATTAAAACTTAAAGAATAGAAAAGAACAATGTACTCAAATCATACAAACATAGAGTTTGATATTTAATTAAAGGATTTGAAGCCGGCAACATTCAAGGCATTCCTATAAATTTGAACAAACATGTTGATAGACTTGCAAGAGTTGGTTCTCAGTATGATATATCGACACATGTTGCTAACAAAAGGGAAAAACACATCAAGCTTGTTGTGAGGCACGTTGTCCCAAAAAATCAAGCAAATTGGTAGGTATTTGAATCAGATTAGTAGATTGTCAATTTCTTACAAAATGAATTAGATTATTCTACTAAACACTAGTATATGCTACAACATCAATATGAAGACCAAATCATTTATCTCAATTCCAAGAAGTTGCCTAAAGATCTAGTTAGCTTAGAAGAAATTTTTAATTTAGATGAGCAATTGAAGAAAAAGAACATGGAATTGGCCGCAAAGAGAGGTGATTATAGATTATTCATTGTTGCTAAGTGTAGGTCACTGAACTTGGGAAAGGTATGCTCCATAGTTCAACAAGAAATATTTGGTAATATTTGTCAAAAATATGATGATATAGTTTCTTGGACTTATGAATATTTAAAAGGGTTTCACCCTATTTTAACCTATCATACTATAGAATTAGATCCTAATGCAAAACAAGTTAGACAAACATAAAAGCCTATGAATCCAAAAATAGATTCCTCAATAAGGAAGAAGTTCACCAAACTCATAGAGGCTAATGTAATTTTTCCTATCATATACTCCTCTTAGGTAGCCAATATTTTCCCTATTTTGAAGAAGAATGGAAAGATCAAATTATGTGTGGACTTTAGAGACCTGAATAGAGCCTCTATCAAAGATCATTATCCCCTTCCCTCCATGGAGAAGATTCTATCAAAGGTTAGTGGCTCAAAAAGATTTTCATTCTTGAATGGATACTTGGGCTACAATAAGATTTTAATCCAATAATTAGACCAACATAAGACTATATTTACTACTAAATGGGGTACCTCTTCTTATTGTAAGTTGCCATTTGGGGCAACTAATGCACATGCTATATTCCAAAAGGCAATGTACATGGCTTCTATGTTGAACCCAAGGCAGGACTAAGAAGGGGGCAAATCAATTCAGGACTTCTAGATCTTAAAAATAGATTAATTATAAACAACATTTAACCATTCTACAAATATACTAAAAACACATCAACCATCAACACATAAACACTAGATTTACATGGAAAACCCAAACAAGGAAAAACCATGGTGAGAATCAAATTGACAACATGAATACAATGAATGCAATGTTCTAGATTATTGCGAAGGAGCAACATGCACTTGAAAGAATTACAAAACTAAGGCTTACTACCTTAGGGAAAGATACAAGGACTTGCATAACTAAGACACACTATTATAGGGAAAGATACAAGTTGTTGTTGAAGTACCCACTGTTAATTAGCAATAAAAGAAAGAGAAAAATTAAAATGAGAAAGATCTCTTGATCATGAAATTGTCCTTGAAAATTTGTATCAAGAAACCAACCTCATGGAAAACATCTCCGACACCTATCACTATCTTATCACACTATCTCACATAGTGTATCACCTTCAAAGATCTTCACAAATTGACTTTCATATATCTATAGTCTCAAATCTACTTGCACATCATTTGAATTTTCTTCTCATAAATTGACACACATTTCATACACAAATCATTACAACTATAGTCCTTAAATATAAGATAGATCATCAAAAACCTAATAAAGGGTCACCCACAAGCAGAATAAACATTTTTTTTTGTATAAAATAAGCTACCCAAACCAAAAATACTTAAGGTTGTCCACTCCAAGAGAAAGAGGGGACCCAAATACATCAAAAAATATCCTTCCAAGATGAATCCAATGATGTGCACACACTAACACATCCTTCAAATATGCCACCAAAGTCCTATCTAACTTTGCTTAAATTCACTATAGAGATAGACAAATAAATAAGTGTTTTCCAGGGCAAACTTGCTAGTATTTCTCAGCCCTTTAATCCCAATGTTGCTCCAACCAGTAGTGTTGAAGAAAAAATTTGGGTTCTAAATAATCAGATCTCAAGGCTCAATGTGGAGAAGGACAAGATTTTGAGGAGAGTAAGTGAACTTCAGATCTTAATTGCCCCCTGATTGCACACCATGCTAAGTAATAAGGTAGATTGCATGAAGGCTATGGCACAACCTATGTCATCCAATCTAAAGGAGGAAGAGATTCATGCCACTGTATTTAGTGCATTTATTACTTCTTTGGATAACTTGAAGAGTGGGTGCGATACTCACCTAGGATCCTTGAAGATCATTTTTGCTGACATCTTGAAGTATTTGTAAAATATCCGGCAAGTATCTCTGTATATAATTTTTAGACTGCACCCATCTTTGGCATTGCTGTCAAAGGGGGAGAGAAAAAGTGAAAAATGTATAGTATAGAAGAGTGAAATTATTTGTGTAAGGGGGAACCTTAGAAATTCTTTTGATCTAGTGTGCAGTGCTCAACACTTAGCCATTTTTTACGAGTGTTGTCATCAATGCCAAAGAGAGAGATTGTTGGCAATTGACACTCATTTGGTGGCTTTTGAGAGTTAACCCTCTCCATGGTTTTTCCCATTTGGGTTTTCTGCGTATAAAAATCCAATGTTGTTTTGGTGGTTATGTTGTTTATTTATTCTGCATTTGATGATTCATGTTGATGAGATTAATTGCTAAGTTTAAAACATCAATAAAAGTTTTAGAAGTGTGGGAATATTGATTAACCCCCCTCCCCCTCAATATTCTGGTCCATTCAACCATTTAACACATAAGACATAAGAAATCTCACCACATGCATTCCCAATAGCATCACAAAATAAAATAATTTTATAAATGAGACCTTAGTCCCTCCATATGGACTATGGTATTGGCTTTTGCAATTGTACACATAGGGAATTTTAGGGAATCTCTAGTTCTATGACCCATATAATTTTATCCTACACACTTAAAGTTACATGTCAATTTGCCCAAAATATTATACCTGAAGAAATCTTATTAATCTGCCTTTAATCAAAATTTTATGCTTAAAAAATAACATATATACAATTTATCTTTTCTAAACAACTTGAACTCAATGTTTATAACCATTCATCATTATTATTGAAATTTCATTATACATTCACAAGAAAATTATTAGAAAACATTATTTAATCAATTTAGATGTTCAATTATTCTAGTTGTCATCTCTTGTAATTTTTCATTAAATAAAAATAATTCATAATTAAGTTACTCTTCGCATACTTTGAATTTATAATTAATTCTAATGCTAAATCTAACTTGTTACAAGCTAGGCTTGTCATTGCACCAAAAGATTGACCTGCCAATGCCCGATACAACTATATGTGGGAAAAGCGGTTCAATGAAACTTAAATTGTGAAAATATTTGAAGACTTTCCCACACACCCATGGGACTATTGGTGCAAGTTATGGAGCCATGAGGAATAGCACAAGTTCCCAAGGAGTGTTCCATGGTTCTCTATCTCACAAGGTCCCTCAAGCCAATGCCTTTTCTCTCAAATCACTGAGCAAAGTGACTTAGGGATGACGAATGCAAGAAGGAGGGATGCTTTAGATCAAATTTAGTATGAATACATCCTATTTATGCATGATTTTAACAAATAAACTAAGCTAGATGATAATATGACAAGGTTAGCAAAAATACTATCCTAACATAATATACTAGTTATATGATTTAATCTAAGATGATATAAATACTCTAAAATGATTATTAGATTTATTTCTATTACAAAGAGAGGCTAAATGCTTGCTAAAATTGAATATAAGTATGATGCTAAAGACTTGTATTCTAGAATGGAGGGATGAGAACTCTATTTATAGAAGAAATAGGGCAATAGCTGGTCACGATTGAAGGATCTTATCAAGGGTCAGGATTGAAAGTTATCAATCCATGTTTGCAATTCTCACCAATGAAATGGTGAAAATCATCAACATAAGACTGTTTGAGAGGGGATGTATGAAGAATTAAATGCTTGAGAAGGCCTCATGGTTACCTTAGGAGGTAAAGGTAAAGGTTAAGGTTAGGTTAAGGTTATCCATTGGATAAAGCTTTTTCCCAAAGGGTAAACTCTTGTGCAAGGGTTAAAGGGATAACCATGGTCAAAGCAATGAATGCTTGATGAGACCCTTGGGTTAGATGAGGGTTGAGTTAGGAAAAAAGTCTCTAACCATGCCACTAAGGGTTAGTTAACCATTAACGGTTCGAAAGACTTTGAGGACAAATTTGTAAGAGTCCTTCCAAATTTGGGGGTATTCAACAAGTTAGCTTGTTGAAGGCATAAAGGCTTTAATGCCTTTGGAAGACTTTACTCCAAATTTGAGAAGTGACCTCCTCAAATTTAGGGAAAGGGGATAATTGAAGGGTTTAGGTTAATTGATTAGGATTAGATGGGTTCTAGAAGAATTTAGGAAGAGGGTTAGGAGGCAAGTGGGAGATGTAGGAAAATGCAAGTGGGTGAGGGATAATAAGATTTAATTAAAATAAATTGCTTTATTTTAATTTGGTTGCAAGTGGGGAATTTAAATAAATTAGATGTATTTATTTGGGGTGAACTTATTTAATTAAATGTAAATTTAATTAAAAGTAGAGAAAAATGATTTAATTAAATAAAATGATTTATTTTATTAAATGATATAAAGGGCTTAAGTGAATTTAAATAAATAAATTGAATAATTTATTTAATTTAAATAGAGGAATGTGGATGACTTAATTAAATTAGATTTAATTAAATAGAGAAATGAGAATAAAATGAACATTTAAATATTCATTTGGGAATATGGTCATTTTATATGTCTACATTTTGCCCCTCTTTGAAGTGATGTGTGTGCACATGTTGATTCAAAGAAAATGATGTGTTGTCAAAATTTGATCATGATCAGTGTGATGTCGTGTATCGATTTGTGCATGTCATGCCCTAGATTTGATAAATGATATTCCAAATTTGATAAATGATGTTAATAATGCCCCCTTGGGAGATGAATCAAAAAATTGAAAATTTGATTTGATTTTGATAATTATTGATAAAGTTCATCACATTTTAATTTTTTTTTTATGTTGAATGCGTTAATTTGATTCATCTCCCGATAATGATGTTTGTTAGGGTTAGAAGTGAGACCATGAGAAATTTACGTGTTCTACCATGCAACCCTAATTTCTGTTTACCCTATAAAAAGTTGAAAAGTGATTTTATTTGTATCATTTGTGCTTGTTGACTTTGGATAAAGTGACTTTTGGAGAGAAAGACAAAATGCCGGTTCCCCATGCTTCTCATCGATTCGAGCACATTCAGAAGTATTAGAGGCCTGCTACGTATGGACCACTGGTAAGTCATCAATTTTTGCCCCTTTTTGCTTTTCGTTTTGTCATTTTTAGTCATGTTTTCCAATTTTCCACTCAAAATATAACGGTTTAACTCGTACGGTTTGTACCCTAGTGCATACGATAAAAGGGGTAGCACGTAGAGTTTTAGAAATTAGGGTAGTATCCGGGTTGGGTTGGGTAGTGCATAGGTAGGTTAGGGTAGTGCAGTGGGTTAACAAGCTAGTGCGTAGTGGGTATAGGGTAGCGCATAGGTAAGACCTAGCGCATAGGGTCGACAGGGGTTCACATGGGTAGATTAGGCTAGCACATAGGGTAAAGTCGGTAGTGGAGGGGTGGATTAGGATAGTGCATAGATAAAGTTAGTGCATAGGGTGTTCGAGGTGGCACAAAGCTAGATCATGGTAGCGCATAGGTGCATTCTAGCACTTAGGGTGCAATTGGTAGCGCATGGTGAGCAACGTAGCGCGTGGATAAAAGTTTTTAGCATGTAGGAAGAAAATGTTGGAGAAAAATGATTTTGTGAGGGATGATGAGATGAATGAAGATAGTTGGGGGTAAGTAGGTGTTTTCCATTTTTTCCGGGATGGGTACGATAGTTAGTCTTTGTGCCTATTGTGTGTTGGTTTGATAAATTGTCCGATATGAGTTCCAATTTTGGATTTTTGATAGATAACTTGATTTGGTTTTCAATGTTTCAAGTTGATGTTGATTTGATGTTGATATGAATTTGATGTGGGTTTTGATATGGATTTGATTTGATATGCATTGTTTCAAGTTGATATGAATGGAAAACATGAGTTGTTTTTCAAGTTGATATGGTTGTGAAACTTGAGTTGTTTTTCAAGCTGATATGGATGTGAAACTTGAGTTGTTTTTCAAGTTGATATGGATGTGAAACTTGAGTTGTTTTTCAAGTTGATATGGTTGGGAAACTTGAGTTGTTTTTCAAGCTGATATGGATGTGAAACTTGAGTTGTTTTTCAAGCTGATATGGATGTGAAACTTGAGTTGTTTTTCAAGCTGATATGGATTAGATAGATAACTTGATTTGATTTTCAATGTTTCAAGTTGATATGAATTTTGATTTGATAAGGAAACTGATATTGGACATGTTTTGTTTGTGACAGGAGCAGCTTGGGGTTGTGCAATCGCGAGAGAGATTTTTGAGACTATTCTCTTTCATACCACGACTAACACAGGTAGACAGGGACATCATTGAGAGATGTGGACTATCCTCTTTGTTAGAGATGCCCCGGTATATCATTTACCAGGGTTTATTGATAGCTTTGGCCGATAGGTGGCATAGTGACACCAACACCTTCATTTGGTGACAGGTCAGATTATAGTGACACCTTCTGGATTGCTACCGAATTTTGTGGATTCCTGTGGTAGGTGCACTTTTTCCATATGAGCAGATTGAGGATAGCGGGACAGAGGCTCTTCACCGGATTCTACAGGATGATATGATTTATGGATATGAGATCCCATGGCCGAAGTTTATTGATTTGGATTACGCTCTCCTACCATCAGTACTAGCAGGATTCATAGGTGGCTTTTTATGTCCTGAGAGTAGGTCAAAGGGACTAGCAGTGGGATGGGGATTGGTTTTGGAGGACATGGTGACACAAGGTCGCCAATTTGCATGGGGGTCTGCTATGTTGGGCCACTTATATAGGGACCTGCATCAGGTGGTGTACTTGGGATATGGGAGTCTATCAGCTGGGGTTACGTTGCTACAGGTGTGGGCATGGGAGTATATTCCCGCAGTGAGGCCACTTGTAGATAGAGACATTCCTGTTGTATGTGCTTATGCTTATGGATACTGAGGGATAGTTGTCCAGTGTAAGCTGGGAAAACTAGAGCATTGGAGGTGAGTGCTTGATGATATTGACACGATCATCTAGAGACTGTATATGGATTGCGAGGTGTGGGTAAAGGATGTGATGGAGATACCTTATGTCTACATGTCTCAATTTTTGATAGGGCAAATGCCCTTTGTTATTGAGAGATCTCTACATAGCCGAGTTTTGCAACAATATGGACGACAATAGGGGATACCATAGGGAGCATGCTTGTATGCTCGACGGAGGCAAGATGTGCTAGAGTGGGGACCCACCATTGATAGCATTGCAGTGGTTGAGGAGTACATGCACCTAGCTGACCAGATATGGGACTATGCCTACAAGATAGTGGATGCGGGGATGACTGATGAGTTCATAGTGCTGTTTGTGGCTCATGCGGTGGCCAGGATATTAGATCCAGAGAAGATGATTCCCACTTTTGATGACGATGAGGATGAGTAGCCCAAGAGAATAGGGAGACAGAGAGAGGTGGGAGAGGAATTTGAGGAGGGAGGTGGGGATGGTGGAGGTGATGATGGTGGAGATGGTGGAGGAGGTGGCCGAGGTCGGCGTGGGGATAGAGGGAGAGGATATCAGGGGAGGAGAGGAGATATAGGTGGAGTTGGTGGGGAAAGAGGGATACGGGTTGAGAGGGTAGTGTGGCGGGCCGTGGAAGATAGAAGGAGGGGAGGTTTGGCTATTGGAGTTGGTGGTGGTGGGTGAGTGGGGGAGGCGATAGCAGTTGTGGGAGGGACAGACGATTTTAGGCAGCTGACCCAAAGGAGGAGGTCAGATGTTTTACCCCCACCAGCGTCAAGGATAGGGAGAGGGACAGGAGGTACCACTACATAGGTACCCCTATAGATTCAGATTCCCACACACCGTGAGGATGCTCAGATTAGATCCTTATAGTTGTTAGTGCAACATCTATAGACATAGTTATTGGTGCATCAGCATCAAATTGCGTAGTTGACTGCTGAGCATGATACTATTTTGGAGCGCTTGGGTCGAGCGAAGGCGTGAGTAGATAGTTTGGAGAGAGCAGCGGCTGGTGGTTCGATGCGAGACACATTGAGAGAGATGCAGTATACAGCCAAGGAGGCTGAGTATTACCAGCGACATTATGAGGATCTTGTTCCTAGGGAGCGCAAAGTTCCTAGTTTCACGACGATGAGATCTAGTAGTTCCAGGGAGACTAGTTCGAGGATAGAGAGCAGAGGTGTGACCGAGCCTACTCGTCAGGATCCACCTGGAGATCTAGGTGCTGGGACATCTGTTGCGAGACCTTCATCCTCAGGAGATAGTCATACCTAAGAGACTATGTCTCTATTGTATTTTGATCATTTTGTTGTACTTTGGGACAAGCATGACATATTTTGTACTTGATCATTTTGATATATATATATATATATATATATATATATATATATATATATATATATATATATACGACACCGTTTTCATGGATCCACATGTGATGTTTTTGATGGATGATGCTTTCTATATGATCTTGATGCTTTTATGATGGTGATACAATGCTTAGATAGATGCATGTGATTTGACATTTGATGCATGACAAATGATGTATGAGATGTATCTTGAAAATAAGATGTATGATAATGATATGTTGTGAGATGTATCTTGAAAATGAGATTGTAGCGTCCTAAAATTGCGACACTTGCAATTTCGACTGCATTTCGGTCTTCACGATGGCGACGCAACACGCAACCTGAATGGAGACCCTGAAACTTGCTCACGACACTGAAAACTGCATTTTTCAAGCACCCTGGCCTGAACCTCCTTGCACCCTGCTGTCCCGGGAGGTGGGACCAGAGCGCCCAGTGCCCTGGTCCCTCAGGACCAGGGCACCCAGCGCCCTGGTCCCCAGGACCATGGCGCCCAGCGCCCTGGTCCCTGGGTCCTATTTTGGGCCTGGTCTCCTAAGGGGCTCGGGTCTTTTTGTTTGCAATTTGGAAATTAACTTTCCTAGTCGGCCTAAGGTCGGGAAAATTAGTCTATCAGCCCTAAATGACAAGTATATAAACTACATTTTCCTCTCTCATTTGGGTAGATGAAAAAAAGGTGAAAGCAAGATTCAAACATTCAAGCATTCAAGCATTCAAGCATTCCTTCTAAGTCTCCATTCAAGGCTAAGTGTTGCATTCAAGACAAGGATTCAACCATTGAAGAGGAGATCACATATCACATACTACATATTACATGCTACATACAACATACAACATACAACATCTAAACCTTCACACATAAGGATACAAACATCCTTAGAACAAGGTATTAGTACTTGTTTTACAGTCATTTACATTTACAGCTCTTGCTCATTTCTTGGTTAATTCCAAAACTGGGGTTTGACCTAAAGGCAAACCCCTAATCCCTAACCCCCCAATCATCTTCGCTTTTCTGTGTGTAGGTTGCAGGTACGTGGCTGAAATTGAAGATCTGGAATCCTTGTGCAGAGACGAACAGATCCCCCTTCGTTTCACGGTTTTTTCGGAGGACCGTGGCGCCGGGCGCCATCGTCCTGACAACTTTTGCTCAAATTTGCAGGACAGCGCCGTATCGACATTTTACTGCTAATTCCAGGTCCGCAGCTTCATCCTATAATCCGAACTCAGTTTATAAGCAAATCTTTGTCATTTTCTATGCATGCTTAGTTTAATTCTTCTATCAACATTCTTTACAAAAGAGGGTAGCCTTGCTGTCTTAACCCTTGAAACACATTTAGCATCCAATCTTGCATTGCGTGGGATTGGATCTAGTGGGTTTCAACCCCTCTTTTGAATGTAAAGTCTCTCCCCTAAGTGAAAACCATCAAATCCTAGCGAACCTCCCTTCTCTCTCCTCGGAGTTGGAAGAGGGGAGAACAACTAGGGTTCGATCGCGATTTTCCGCTTTACAGAGATGTATGATAATGATAATGATGTGAGATGTATCATGAAAATGAGATGTATGATAATGATATGTTGTGAGATGTATCTTGAAAATGAGATGTATGATAATGATAATGATAATGATGTGAGATGTATCTTGAAAATGAGATGTATGATAATGATAATGATGTGAGACTATTTATAAAATGATATGCAACTAATTATAAAATGATATGCAACTAATTGTAAAATGATATGCAACTAATTGATCATCCTCATTCTTTTGTTTGTCATTCTTGTATCACCTATTTTTTCTTTCTCTATGGTTATCATCATTGAACATTGATTTGTTGGAATATGTTGAAAATTTATACAAGCATAATGGTATAATTGAATCATAATGACCTGAGAAAAATTTACATGATTTTTGATTTTGCAAGATGGCACAAGCGTTGAGGTATAATTGAACCAAGATGACCTGAGTGTGGCTTGTGTATAAACAGACAAGATTAAACCGGTTGTATGCGCAAAGTGGAACCATTTCTTCAGTGATATGCCTTGAATCACGTCTTGAGACAAGTATTTGCACAGTACAAGTGATCGCGTCATAGATAGAAAACTAAAAAATATTGGAGTCTTAATGACTTTCTCTAGCTCGATGCATTGTTCAGAAAATGTAGAGGATCCAATAGTTCAAAAAATTCAAGTGTAAAAATAGTCAAAACTTTATGTAAGATGCAAACATTTAATACTTCAGAAAATCATCCATCATGTGTTGTGAATTTGTTTAAGTGATCAATGTTTGTTCTCTTGATTGTTGATTTGTTTGTTGGACATGATGCTCTTAGTCTGCTGCAAGTTTTGACTTAGGATGAAATGTGGATCAATGTTGCCCCTAGCTAAATTTACCTCCTGGCATGGATATGTACAATGATTACCAAGCCATGGTGGGATATGATGAAATGATTTTCGGATAAACCAGGATAGTGACTATGCCAAGTATATACTAGATAATATTGCTTTGATAAAATGTTGGGTGATGACTGATAGTTCTTAACTGTGGATATAAAAGTTTGAGAGTAAAGATAGATATAGGAGTTGTCCTCTCACAATAGCGCCTGTTGCCAAGTTTTCACCAGTTGTTTTTATTGTACCTTTGTATTTTGCTTTTTCTGATTTTTTTTGTAGTTTTTTATTTTTGATTTTTTTACTTTTCCGCTCATTAGACTGCTCAAGTATAGTATTTCTTCAAATGGATGTTGTTAGTTGGTTTGTCGAGTACATCTCCTTCTGAAGTTGTTAGCTGATAGGCGCCTGATCGATAGGTTGATATTATGACATAGGGACCCAACCAATTAGGTTCAAATTTCCCTTTCTTTTTTTGATCTTGTTGATTTCTAAGATTTTCTTTGAGTACTAGATCACCAATTTAAAAAATTCGAGGGATGACTTTGTGGTTCTAGCTTCGGCACATGCGTTGCTGATATGTTTTGAGGTGAATGTAGGCATGTTGTTGCTTTTCATCTAAAAATTCTAGCTCTTGCAGTCGGTTGAATCGATACTCTTCATCTAGAAGGAGGCCTTTCAAAGATACTCTGAGAGATGGGATTTCTATCTCCTGGGGTAAAATTGCTTTTGATCCATACACCAATGAATATGGCGTAGCTCTTGTAGGTGTGCGGATGCTAGTTCTATATGCCCAAAGTGCTGGATTGAGTTGCACGTGCCAATATTTTCCTACATCATTCACTATTTTGTTGAGCATTTTCAATATTGTTTTGTTGGATGCCTAAGCTTGACCATTCCCATGTCGGTAGTAAGGTGTAGAGAAATGATGTTGGATCTTGAATCGTTCACATATTTCTCACACATCTTGGTATTTGAAAGGTCATCCATTATCTATGATGATGGAACTTGGAATACCATATCTGCAGATCAGATAATTAAGAATGAAAGAAGCAATTTGCTTTCCAGTTACTGTGGTCATGGGGACTGCTTCAATCCATTTGGTAAAGTATTATGTCGCAGTGATAATGAACTTGTGTCCATTTGAAGATGAAGGATGTATTTTGCAAAATAAGTCCAGTCCCCACTGAAAAAAAGTCCAAGATGTTGTGAATGGCTGTAGTTCCTATGCTGGTGCATGTATAAGATTGCCATGGATTTGGCATTTAGAACATTTCTTTGCAAAATGATAAGAGTCCTTTTTCATTGTCGGCTAGTAATATCCCATTCTTAGAAGTTTTTTAGCAAGAGTAGGACCACTTGAATGTGTGTCATAGATACCTTCGTGAAGCTCTTGTAAAGTAGAGTTAGATTCATTACGATCAAGGCAATGAAGAAGAGTACCATCTAGACCTCGACGGTACAGAGTATCAACAGTGAGAGTATAACAGGAAGCTTGCTAGATAAAGTTACATTTTTGGTTTTGAGATAGGTCAATGGGTAGGGTATTGGTTTTGAGATAATTGTATATTATTTCATATAATGGAGAGTCTGAACCAGTTAAGGCATAGATAACATGGGATGCGAAATGGTCATAGGCTGGGGAGAACAATTTCTCTACCAGAAACTTGTAACAACTTTGTTGTTCTGGAATTTGTAGTAGTGAAGCGATAGTAGCCATTGCATCGACTGCTTTGTTGTCCAGCCTAAGTATTTGCTCAAAGGTGATGTGTACAAAATATTGTTTGAAATCATCCACCATTCATTTGTATGGTAGCAACTTGTCATCTTTTATCTGATAGTCATTGGTGATTTGATTTATGACTAGTTGTGAATCTCCATAGACTTTTAATTCTGTGATTCTCCATTCCACGACCATTTTTATCCCTGTAACTAGTTCCTCATATTCAACAATGTTATTTGTGCATGGAAACATGAGTCTATATGATCTTGGTATGGTGTGTCCATTCAGAGTGATGAACAAAATGCCAACACCTGATCCATGTTGAGTGTAGGAACCATCAAAGTATAGGGTCCATTGCTTGCTTTTAAGAGTAAGAACATCCCTATCAGGAAATTCTATCTCCATTGGTTGTTTATCTGGTAGCGGTGCATTGGCTAATTGATCTGCAATTACCTGTCCTTTGATAGATCCTCGCTCTGTGTAGTGGATATCAAATTCACTGAGAATCATTACCCATTTAGCCAATCTGTGAGTGAGAGATGATTTGCTGAGTAAGTACTTTAGAGGGTCAATTTTTGCTACTAGCTTGATTGTATGAGCTAGCATGTAGTGTCAGAACTTTTGAGAAGCAAATACCACTATTAGACAAGCCTTCTCAATGAATGTATAATTGAGCTCATATCCATTCAAAGTTATACTGATGTAATAGATAGCTCGTCCCTTTCCTTCTTGATTTTCTTGTGCTAACAGTGCCCCCAGTGATATGTCAGTTGTTGATATGTAGAGAATAAGTGGCTTCCCTACTATGGGTGGTACTAGAACTAGCGAGTTCATTAGATATTGCTTGATTTGGTAGAATGATTTTGCACATTTGGCCTCCCATCTGAATGGTACATTCTTATGTAGCAAATGATTGAATGGGAGACTTTTATTTGCTAGTTGAGTGATGAATCGCCTAATTGATTGGAGTCGTCCTTGCAAGGATTTGAGTTGACTGATGTTCTTAGGTGGTGGCATCTCTATGATGGCTTGTACCTTTGCTGGATCTACTTCAATGCCCTTTTCTGAGACTATGTAACCTAATAATTTTTTTGATGTAACCCCAAAGACACACTTCTTAGGGTTGAGCCGGACTTGAAATTTCTCCAATCTATCAAAAATCTTTTCTAAGATGCTTAGATGTTCTGCTCGAGTGAATGAATTAGCTAGTAAATCATCCACATAGTCCTCCATGAAGGTATGCATCATGTCATGAAAGATTGTTGTCATTACTTGTTGATAAGTTGCCCCAGCATTCTTTAAACCAAACAACATGACATTCCAATAGTATGTTCCCCAAGGATAGGTAAACAATGTTTTATCTTGATCCTCTAGAGCTATATTGATTTAGCCAGAAAAACAGTCCATTAGTGATAGCATTGCATGGCCTGCTGTGAGGTCTACAATTATGTCGATACTGAGCAAAGGAAAGTCATCCTTTGGACAGGCTTTATTGACATTTTTAAAATTGGTACATATCCTGATGCTACCATCTGGTTTTGAAATTGGCACAATGTTGGAAATCCATTCAGCATAGTCGATAGTTCGAATAAATCCAATGTCTAATAGTTTCTTTAGCTTAGCTTTGACCATGAGTGCTACATGTGGATTCATCTTTCTCAATTTTTGCTTAAATGGCTTGGGTCCCGGAGCAATGGACAAGTGATGCATGATCAAGTGTGGATCAATCTCGGGCATATCTACTTATGACCAAGCAAAATTGATTTGCTTTTCTTTGAAGAAGTGGATAAACTCTAATTTTTCTTCCTCTGTCAGAGATTCTGCTAGGTGTATGTTTTTGGTTGTTGTACCAATGTTGATTGATTGATCACTCTGGATAATGTTCAGGAAGAGTGTCAAGTTTCCCATCTTTAGGTGCCTCAAAAAGGTTTTCACTTGCATATGCGTCCTTTATTTTTACTTTTTTGTGATGACTAGTTTTCAGCAATAGATCCTGTATTTCGTTCATTTTTGTGATTGAGAGACTTGACACTCCCCTGATTGCAGATGTCGTTACTTTTTTCACTAGTAGAGTTGGTTTCCGAGTTGACGGTACATAAGTAATGGATAGTGGAATCATCATTTGGGAAAATTGGTATGTCATGATTTTCAGGTTCATCCCAATCTATAAGGTTAGGAAAGATGAGTGGTAAAGAGTCATTGGGTGGGTCAAGTTTAACCGCTGCAAGTGTTAGGATGGAGGTATCATCAAGGTTGGTTGGGATATTAAATAAGTTAATGATTTTGTCAAGGTCTTTGATGGTATCATCTTCCATGTAAACTTGCTCGTAATGTCACTGCTCATTTTCCTTGGCATCATAGATATTTTGTAGACCAAATTCAAGTAGTCTAGGTTTTGTGCTTTGTTCTTCTTGAGAAATGAGTGTATGACTGTCATTTGTAGCAATATCTTCAGTAATATTGGAACAACTACCCCATTCATATTCATTTGAATCAGTCTCAGAGGTATTATCCCAGATTCTTTCAATGTTGTGGACTAGTATGTTGTAGGGTGAAAACAAGTCCTTGATGATTGATACTAGTCTGATACTTTTCTCTGATTCTTTATTAGATCCTGCTTCTACTCATTGCATCTATTCATATATGATCTCTCCTCGAGGAGTAATGATGTTACCCGGGGGTGATTCTTCTTTGTTTGAAATAGGTTCCTAACCATGATGTACTTCTACACAAGGTGCTTCCTTCTTTTGATTGATTGATTTCTCTTGATGTTTCTCTTTTTCCTGGTATTCACGTTCCTTTCTTATTACTTATGTTGATTCAAATAGTGCCTCTTGCCATGAGTCTTCCTTGTATTTCTTCTTGGCCTTCCACTGAGGTTTTTGGTATTTGCTTGGTGTCTTCTTTGGTGGTAGAGTGTGTTCATAGCCCAATCCTATTTTGTCTTTACAAAATTGTGAAGGAGGATCTAATGGTTTTGTAACACCTTCTTGACGCTTGCCAATAGGTCCTTTGCCATTGTATACCATTTGTTGCATGATTAGGTAGCCTTTTCCATACAATTGTGTTGGTATAGCTACTTCCATAGTAGCTTCTCTATCTTCTTCCTCATCCTTGTATAGCCAACTAAGGATGTCCTTTTCTTCTGATTCATGTGCTAGTGTGCCTAGTTGAATAAACTTGCCATCAAACTTGGTGATGGGATGTGTTTCTTGATGTGTTGATACTGAAGGTAACCCATGAGATTTAGGCGATGCTGGTAAGTTGGTTAGAAACAAGGGTTCCAAAGAGTATTCTCCCATGCCTTGTTCTTTGATTTTCATCTTCTGTTTGAAATCCATAGCTAAAGATTTAGGCTTTTCCTATCGAAGATCTGGTGCTAAGGAAAGTTGTTTTTCCATGTTATGTGGAACCAAACTATCTTGGGCTGCCCCCATAGCATTACAATGTTGAAAAGGGTTATGATCTGCTGATATAGAAACTTCCTATCCCCTGTATCGGAACTTAACACATTGGTGATAAGTTGAGGGTACTGCTTGCATTTCATGTATCCAAGGTTGACCTAGTAAGATAGTATATGTGAGGTCTATGTCTAAGACTTGGCACATAGTGTCCTTTTGTATTGGTCCCACTTGAATTGGCAACACCACTATTCCTTTGGATGATCTTTCTTCATCATCAAATACTTTGATAGTGATCTTTTTGTGTGGATCAATAGACTGCTTAGAGAAGCCCAATGCACAGATAAGTTTTAAGGTACAGATATTGAGTCCAGCTTCTCCATCTATTAATACTCTTTTGACTCGGTGTTTGTAGACCAAAACTTCAATGTAGAGTGGAGTATTGTGTGGAAGGCTCAATGAAATATTATCCTATTCAGAAAAGATGAGATTATGAGGCCCTATCATGTGAGCCACCATGGCTTGGAATTTGTCAGTATCAAGATCCTGGGGTACATTTGTTTCCAATAGTGCTTGTTCCAAGATGTCCTTGTGTTTTGGTGAAAGTTTCAGCAACTCAAGTATAAATATTTGAGTAGGAGTTTTGCGCAGTTGACTGACCAGGTCATATTGAATCTTGGGTATGGTGTTTACTGCTGATGTATGTCCCTTTAAGACATATTTTTGAGCTCTGGTGGTTACATTGATTGATTCATGTTTGCATTTGCCCTTGATTGTAATGACATTTACTTGATTGTCATTGGTTGATATATGATTGATGGTGTTATTGTATATGTGGTTGATATGAGATCCACGTGTATTGTTTGAGGTTGAAGCTCCATCCTTGTTGTAGTTTTGAAGAGGATTCTTAAAGGCACCATGGTCACTATTTATCTTGGGACCATCGACTGTTAAATTGCCTCTATCAATCATGTCTTGAATAATATTTTTCAGTCTCATGCAATGATTTGTTTGATGTCCTTTATTTCGATGAAAATCACAAAAGTGTGAGTCATTCCACTAGGGTGGTTTGATTTGTGGTTGAAAGTTGTTGATTTCTGGTAAGGAGATAATTTTGTTTGTCAGGAGCTCTCTGAATGTTGTCTCCAATTATTGCCCTAATGGTGTGTAGACGTGTTTTGTAAAGTTGTTGGTGTTACCTCATGATTTTGTATTAGGTACTTGATTGGTGTTATTGTCTTGGGTATTGTTGGTGTTGTTTGTGTTAAGATGATCTTGATTGGTAGTTGGTGCATAAGTGTTAGTACCTTGGTTAGCACCTTTTTGATTCTTGGTAGCCTGAGGATTACCTAATAAAGCTAACACCGGTTGTTTGGACTTCACATCATCAGTTTCATTTCCTCCTTCGTTTCCAATATTTTTGTTTTGGTCCAGAACCTAGATTTGTCTAAGTTGTTGTTGTTTTGGTTATTGTAATTAAAGTTGTTGTTGTTTTGGTTATTGTAATTAGAGTTGGATGAATTCATCCCTTCTTTGAAAAATTTCAATGTTCCTTTCTTGACACATGCCTCCTCTACTTGGATTCCATTTTCAATCAATTTAGAAAAAGATGGTATGCATTGGAGTTTGAGTATGTAACTCATCTCACTACTTAAATTATCAATGAAAATTTCCATCTTTTCCTTTTCAGGCGCATCTCGAGGATACCTTGAGACCATTCATCGCCAATGTTGAAGGAATACCATGAACATTTTGTTGTTGTTCTATTTGGTATTGCAAACATCTAGAATGGTGATGGCATGTTGAATGTTGTAGGAATATTGAGTTATGAATTTGTTGACTAACTCATCAAAGGATCTAATAGGAGGTGTGATTTTGGATAGCCATTCCATGGTTTGCCTACCCAAGCTTCTTGGAAATAATCTCATTAAATAAGTGTCATCATGGGAAAATTCTAGGATCATGGTACAAAATTCCCAGATATGATCATGATGATTGCTTTTCCCATCATATTTGTCAAATTTGGGGGAAAAGGTACCAAGTTTAACCTTTTGTCAAAAGGATAAGGACAAATTTCATTAAAGGAATACTGTACTGTTGATCCTTGTTGCATGTCTTGCATTTGTTTTTGTAGTATTTGCATTTGCTGCATAAGAGAAATCAAGGGTGCATTTGTTTGCCGAGGGAAGAGTTCTTCCCTCTCATTGTTTCTAGGTTGGAATAGCGTGTGTAGCGGTATGTTTTGCTCAGGGACATTTTGCTTGGGTATGTTTTGCTCAAGGTCACCTGGGTCTTCTTCTCTTTGTTGTTCTTGATAATTATAGAGGTGAGACCTTGTTCTAAAAGTGTTTGAATCAAAGTATTCTGGAATCATAACTCCTTTGCTTGTGAGCATGAGTAGATATTTTTCTTTGTCAGCCACTATGAGTCTTTCCATGAGTCTTTGGAACGAGGCACTTTGTTGGCATTCCTGAAGGAGTTCTTCAGTGATCTCCGTGTCTTCTAGATTTGGATAGTCAAAGGGATTTGATAATCGTCACCCCATACTGGACTCTGGTTGTGGTTCCTTTTGTTTGTTTCGTTAAGAGCAAGTGATAGTAGGAATCTAGTAGAAATTCTCTGTGATGAAGGAAACAAATTCCTCTTCTAGGTCTTGTTTAGGTGTTGGTGGCTCTACTCAAGGTGTGCTGTAGGTGATGCAAATTTTTGGGAAGAAATATGGATTGATCTTTCCTCCTTGATTTAGGCATTGACTGAATGCTGATTTTTGACAGAATGCTCTACTCCTCAATGGTTAGTCTTCAAATTCATTTGTTTTGTCTTGAAGATACAAGCGCATATGACGGAGGAATGTTCAATGAGATTTGAAGAGTTGGCGATTGATGTATGAAAACCTTTTCCGTTTAGCAAGTCTTAGAGAACTGGGTTGTTGTTTCCTCAACTTAGTGTTGTGATAAATACTCTTTCTTCTTAGAATATGAGGATTAGTCATGCACAGGTGATAAATGGTTTCCTTTGATTTCTTTTGGATTCTGATATCTTGTTTGAAAACTTCAAGTTTTACTTCTATCAAATGAAGGTTTAGATGCCCCCTCATGACAAAGTGCGTCAAATGTTATGGGATAAGATCTTTCCCGATATGGAAAATCGATTTGACAACTTGGAGTTTGAAACAAGTATGTTTTGGGGATAAAATCTGTTTGTTTGAATGACCTTTTGATACGTGTGATAGTGTTACCTGATTCTGATAGGAAAGATGTGTTAATCCTTTGACTAGTTTTTGGCTTTTGACAACTTCATTTTTAAGGAGAACTTGCTTTTGGAGTAGTTTTGATACTCTAATTTTGATTTTCTGTCTAATGGAGTCCAAGTGAGGAGAAAAGGCCTCCTAAACTGTTTTCAGAATTTTCAAAAATAGTTTCTGTTTTGCCCTCTTTTTTCTTAGTTTTTGGCTATGCGCTAAGCCAAAAACCCAATGTGCTACCAAATACCCTCAACACACTAGAGAATGATCTCAACTCGCCAATCCACCTTTTCGATGCGCTAACTCAGACTTTTTGATCTTGGTTTGGTTTGAAAAGCTATGCATTAATATGTCCTATTAATGTGCTAATGACTGATCTTAATGTGGTAATGTTCGATCTTTATGCGGTAAGCTGTTGCTCCAATGCGCTGGAATGTTTTCAGCAAGCGCTAAGATTTGAACTGTTGAATGTCAAAAGTGATAATGCGCTAAAGTTTCGAATTGATGTGCTATGTTGAAGCTTGGACGCGCTAATATATGGTTCCAAAGCGCTAAGATGTTGCTCTTACATGCTACACTGCCCTGGTAGTTTGACTTGGTGATTTTCTGTGATTTTTGAACTTTTGTTTTTAACCATGATGGATGATTTTCTGAAGTAAGAAATGAAAGCACAACACAAAAGAGATAACCATTTTTATTAGTCTAAACAATGAGTGTATGTTCTGTGAGGATGTGTTCAAATCCCCAGTGTTTTAATAGGTTTTGATACAAAAAATATAATTCAATCAGACTCTTTATTTAAGGGTCATCAATAATACCATAGCTCACTAGTCTCAATACTCCGTCAGCTCAAACAACCTTGTCACCCCCTAGGGGTGCCTGTTTTTTTGCCTTTTTCCAGAAATTAACTCAAAGTGAATTGCTTCACAATTGATTAGTTATCTTGGGAGATATATGGTGAGTAATCTTGTGGGTGGATTCTTCCCCATCCTTGCACTATGATACTGCAAATGTTTGGATACTGACTCAGCTCAAGGTTTCTAATGCTAAACTTCATAATCAGGCTTCATGTTTGGCCGTCAGTGATAAAATCCCTCAGGAGGATTCTGAACCTTTAGAACAAAGTCTTTATGTATCATAAAGGTATTGGGGGAAGGTTAATCGCTGTGCGCAACCGTTGAAAAGGACTTTTGTCACTTTCCACTTTTGATTATAGTGGGTTGGAACACTTGGCTTCAAAGTCATTCCCCACTTAGGTCATTTCCCTCACACCGGATAAAGAATGGCTTTAAGAGTTGTTAACTCCTTGAGAGGGAAGGCCTGCTAAAGGATTTAATGCTTTAAAAACACTGAAAGCGTAAGAGTGGTTTGGATTTTTGATCACCTAGTTAAGGGGAGAGCATATATCTGCCACTTTCGAAGAAAAGCACACAAGTATTCTTTTTAGCCTTTTATTGCAATGATTTGTTAAAGTCTAAATGGAGATATTGCTCCACAAAAACATGATGTTTATTTTATTTCTTCAAATCAGTGATTGTCTATTCTAGTAAAGAAACCTGGTCAACAAAGAAACTTTGAATTTTGGTCAACAAAATAAATCGACAAAGGGGAAGAACTTCCCTCTTTAACTTGGAATAAAATTGGACAAGTGAGGTTCTTTTACTTTGAATTTTTTTTAAAGTTGATCCTTTTAAACACCAAAGGATGGTGAGGTTCTTTTTAAAGCTCTTTTTGCAAAAATGAAAGTTTGCTGGTTCTTTTTAAATGCCCAAATGAAAATTTTCTCCTAAGAAAGCAAGAAAGGTTCTTGTTGTTGTTCTTTTTAGGTGACCAAAATGAAATGTGAGTTCAATTTTAAACAAGAAATGAAAGAAATTTTAATTTTTGAACTAACTTTAGCAAAAGCTAGTAGAAAAATTAAACTACTTTAATCCTCAAGTAAAATAAAACCTAAACCTGCAATTCAATTGTTAGTAACCTACAAAATACCAGTTAGTCAGTTAGCAAAAAGAATGGTTTTGTGGAATTCCACAAGTCTAATTCTTGAAGTCTCTGTTACAAATTATTTCTTGCCCTCTATCTGTGATGCGCTATAGAATAATTGTGCATGCTACAGTATGCCCTGGATGCACTATCAGACAGAACCAACGTGCTAAGTTATTTGCCAAATGCACTGGACTGTTAAATTTCCATGCTGAAAGATACAAGAAAGATTAAAAACTCTATGTGCTAAGTAAGGGTTTCCATGTGCTAAGTAAGGGTTTCCATGCACTAAGTAATGAGTCCAACGTGCTGAACAATAGACCGGATGCACTATCAAAGGTTCCCTACGCGCCGATTCTCATTTCCCGCATACCTACAAAGTTGTCCATATTCAAAAATTGATTTGATTAATGGGGTTATGCCCCACGATGGGCACCAAAAATATATGCGGGAAAAGCGGTTCAATGAAACTTAAATTGTGAAAATATTCAAAGACTTGCCAACGCATCCATGGGACTCCTGGTACAAGTTATGGAGCCATGAGGAATAGCACAAATTCCCAAGGAGTGTTCCATGGTTCTCTATCTCACAAGGTCCCTCAAGCCAATGCCTTTGCTCCCAGATCACTGAGCAAAGTGACGTAGGGATGACGAAAGAAAGAACAAGGGATGCTTTAGATCAAATTTAGTATGAAGGCATCCTATTTATGCATGATTTTAACAAATGAAGTAAACGAGATGATAAGATGACAAGGTTAGTAAAAATACTATCCTAACATGATATACTAGTTATATGATTTAATCTAAGATGATAGAAATACTCTAAAATGATTATTATATTTATTTATATTGCAAAGAGAGTAGCTAAATGCTTGCTAAAATTGAGTATAAGTATGATGCTAAAGACTTGGATTCTAAAATGGAGGGGTGAGAACTCTATTTATAGAAGAAACAAGGCAATTGATGGTCAAGATTGAAGGATCTTATCAAGGGTCAGGATTGAAAGTTATCAATCCATGTTTGCAATTCTCACCAATGAAATGGTGATAATTGTCAACATAAGACTACTTGAGAGGGGATGTAAGAAGCATTGAATGCTTGAGAAGACCTCATGGTTAACTTAGGAGTTAAAGGTTAAGGTTAGGTTAAGGTTATCCATTGGATAAAGCTTTTTTGCAAAGGGTAAACTCTTGTGCAAGGGTTAAAGGGATAACCATGGTTAAATCAATGAATGCTTGATGAGACCCCTGGGTTAGATGAGGGTTGAGTTAGGCAAAAAGTCTCTAACCATGCCACTAATGGTTAGTTAACCATTAATGGTTTGAAAGACTTTGGGAACAAATTTGTAAGAGTCCTTCCAAATTTGGGGGTATTCAACAAGTTAGCTTGTTGAAGGCACAAAGGCTTTAATGCCTTTGGAAGACTTTACTCCAAATTTGAGAAGTGACCTCCTCAAATTTAGGGAAAGGGGATAATTGAAGAGTTTAGGTTAATTGATGAGGATTAGATGGGTTCTAGAAGAATTTAGGAAGAGGGTTAGGAGGCAAGTGGGAGATGTAGGAAAATGCAAGTGGGCGAGGGATAATAGGATTTAATTAAAATAAATTGCTTTATTTTAATTTGGTTGCAAGTGGGGAATTTAATTAAATTAGATTTATTTATTTGGGGTGAACTTATTTAATTAAATGTAAATTTAATTAAAAGTAGAGAGAAAGGATTTAATGAAATAAAATGATTTATTTTATTAAATGATATAAAGGGCTTAAGTGAATTTAAATAAATAAATTGAATAATTTATTTAATTTAAATAGAGGAATGTGGATGATTTAATTAAATTAGATTTAACTAAATTGAGAAATGAAAATAAAGTGAACATTTAAATATTCATTTAGGAATATGGTGATTTTTATATGTCTACAACAATCACTAGACTTATATAATCCACAGGAGGTTGTTAAACCATGTCATGAATCCCCATGAGGGACACTGGCCCACTGCCAACAATTCACCTCCCAGCATCACTCGCTGTGGCCTACATGATTCAAATCTGTGACCAAGCTCTGATACCACTTGTTACAAGCTAGGGTTGTTGTTGCACCAAAAGATCTACCTGTCAATGCCCAATACAATCACTAGACTTATAGAATCCACATGAGGATATTAAACCATGTTGTGAATCCCCATGAGGGATGATGACCCACTACCAACATAACTTCCATACAATTCCAATCATGTGAGTATCACAAGTTAAAAACATGAATGAATCAAACACAACATAATGTTTAATGTTGACCTATGGGTGGACCTCACAACATTATCTTAAATGCTAGGTAGCACACTCAACCTATTTCTTGGATATACTTAATTATAGGATAGAACATGAACAAAAAGGAGAGAAAAATTGAATAACTCTTAAAAAATTGACACTAATAAATGTGTAATTGTTAGTCTATGAAAGAAATTCCAAATCAAGAACTATATCATATATTTTTAACATGATAATATGGGATAAATTTCCTCTCTATGAATCTTTATCACTTGCAACATGTGTATTTAGTTGCACAAAAAGATCACCCTTCTAGATATTTTTTTGATGTTAGTTTCTTTCTTCCTAGGATTAATCTTCAACATCTCAAGACTAACTTGTAGCCACAATCATGAAAAGAAGGCGAACAAAATAGGGGAAAAGAGAGGTGAGGCTTTCATAGAATATATTAACTCTTAAAACTCCTTCCAATCTCCAAAAGACAAGTGTTCCCCTAACCATTAAAACTTAGATGGGATGGTGAGAATTTTTTTCTTCACAATCATTTTACTAATTTTCTTATAGCACTATAGCCCTTAAGAACACAAATGGACATTGAGAAGGGGGGAGGAGGTGAATCAGTGTATTTTAAAACTTTAAGTTCAATGTGTAGATTCTAAGGATGTAATGCAAACATAAACATACACACACAAGAACACATCACATAACACTAGATGTACAAGGAAAAACCAATGTGGGAAAAAAATCAGTGAGAATAGCTATTGGAGTCTACTACTCCAATCTAGCATCACAAGGAATCATTGATTACAATATGTTTTAGGGAACCAAACCAAGGAGCACCAACCTGTGATATTCTGAGCACCAACTCATGGAGCACCAACCCCTAGTTTTATGAGAACCTACTCAAAGGAGCACCTACCCCTGCTCTGAGCACCCACTTGAAGATTACAAAGAGTATACATTTCAAGTACAAGTTATTTGCCTTATTGAAAATGAGGTTTTGCAACACTACAATTTTTTCCCACTTTCAGAAAGGATTTCTCTACCTGCTGGTATTCTTTCTATGTTTCTTTCTTCTCCCTTTGTCTGATTGTCTTCTTCTCTCACCCTCAACTTCACCCATCTCAGACTACTCTTCTGTCAATTATTTTTATTCTACTACTTCTCTCTCTCTCTCTCTCTCTCTCTCTCTCTCTCTCTCTATTTTTGCTACACTCTTTAGAAATTTACCACTTCCACATTTTACCTCTCTTCTATAATTCACCTTCTCTCTTGATGTATTTCTTTCCTCTCTCTCTATTTCAGAAGATTACACTCTCTCAGCTCTCTTTAGCAATACTCTCATCTTTCACACTTCACACTCCTTACTCATCATAATACACATTGAATAGTAGAGTTATCTTTATTTTCACCTATATTTCTGTCTCAACTACTCCTGTCGAATCATATTTGCAGTTGCAGTTTGATTGGTTTGACTCTGCACACATTAGAGATTACTTTTATTGCAAAATTAAATATTTTAGTCAAGTCGGTTGTCTTGAAGATCTCTACAATAGTGATTTTATTCTCCGTCTTCACTATGATCTCAGACTAGTTACTTACATTAAATGTGTTATGTCTACATTTAGATTTCTCTGTATATAGATTAATAAACTTAGTAATCTAAATCTTCTCTTCAAGGATATAGTCTGTAGTAGATTTTATTTCCCTCCTTGAATCGACCATGTACATTGAATAAATTTTCTTTGTTCTATTCACTTTCTACACTGGGTTTCTATTTTTAGCAAACTTTATTTGTCCAATAGATATGATCTCCTTGAAGTTGGTCATCTTGAGCCGCTAGCCTGTCTGCAACTAGATCTCCATTAATGGGATCATCATCTTCTATGGACCTACCTTGGAAGAATCGACAACAATCTTTATCATCACTAACTTTCACATATCTGATTTGTTATGTCCACCAAGGAGCCACATGTCCTCTTATTCTTCATCCACTTTAGATGGTCAAGGCCAGTCAAGATCCATGATCCGGCTGCATAGATCAGTCGGTTTCCATTTTGTGACTAATCTTTGTGTTATGCAGTCTACAAGCATGTTCATCACTACAATTATCCCCAAGTCAGTTTCTCAAAGCTCCATCGGTGCAGTTGTAACTATCAGGTTGACATCTTGCCTCTACTTTGCCTTCAAAACTTATCTGACGACCATGTGATGCCTTAGGTTCCTTTCGTCGGCATGAGTTATTCTGACAAGAAACTCACCTTTGATTTCCCTTATTGCCATAGGCTATCTTGAAGCACAATCTCCATGTTTACTGACCTTATCAACATAGGTTATCTTGAGCTAGCTAAAAGACTTTAGGCCAAATGACCACTCATTAGAATGGTTATAACTATCAGCATAGGAAAAACATGTTATATCGACTGAGCAAGTTTTTTTGATGCCACATTGTAAACCTCCCTTTATCGACATAGGTATTTTGAGATGCATACCCATGGTCCTTCAACATATTGGCATATATTATTTCAGTAAACTTGCCAAGGGGTCTTCTCTTCATTTTCCTCTATCATAATAGTTTGGTCTATCAGTATAGTTGAAATTTGTCATTCCACCCTCAATAGCTACTCCAATACACATTCTTGTTCTCTTGGTTGGCATAGCTATTCTGACATAGTGATTGGCGGAGTAGTTTACTCTATCGGCATAACACAAACCTGTTACTCCACCTTTGTCAAGTATCCCGATGCACATCCTTGGTCTCCTGGTTGACATAGCTATCCCGATACGACATTTCACTTGCACAACACTTGATCAGTATTGCTATCCCAATATGATAAATTTACAATCTGCAACACTTGTTTCTCTGCTTGATCACTCTACGACCTGCAACACTTGTTGATATTGTAGACACCTAAAATTGTCATGTCTAATTAAATAAATATTTTATTTATTTAATTATCTAAGCCTAATTCTTCTATTAATTAAATAAATGTTTATTTATTTAATTAATTCATTTATCCTCTTCTAGCCTTATTTCTCATTTAAATAAATACATTTATTTATTTAAATTATCCTTTTCCTAAATTAAATAAATATTTTATTTATTTAATTGATCCCACTTCTTCTATTAATTAAATAAATCTTTATTTATTTAATTAATTCATTAGCCTTTTCTACACATGACACATGTCACTCATCTCTTAATTCATACACTACCTACCTCTCTCATTATTTTATTATTTCTTCTACCTACCCTCTAACCATAGCCGACCTCCTTTTACACCTCTCAATCTTATCCCTCCATTTCATATTATGTCTTCTATTTAAGGAGATGCCTTCTTCATTATCAAACCCTAATGAATCATCTTAAGGACTTGACTACACTACGATCCTACTTGCAACCACATTCCGTTCTTTGTTGAGCTCTTGTGCATATAAAATCTGAGAACAAATATATCAAGCAAGATCAATGGAGATAGGAAGAATGGAGATCAAAACCCTATTGGACATGTGATGGTATAATCTTTGTGATTTCATGTGATTTGCATTGTCTTAGGTAATCTTCATATGTTATGGTGGATCTTTGTTGATTGTTAGGCTAGGGTTTTGTGGTTGAATCTATTTAGCCTTTCAATATTGTTATCCATTTTCACCATATACATTTTGGCACGCTCGGTGGGACTCTTGTCCCTTTGCATTTAACCTCCTTGTTGCAGATCTTGTGTTTTGAAGTTGTAGATCGGACATTTTTGGCAGCATTTTTGGTATTTTCGTGTCTGCGCACTTTCAGATCATGTTTTTGATTTTCAGGTGCGTCTGAGACAACTTTATCCGCGTCTGTGTTTTGTCAATATTTTGTTTTGCAGGTTCCGGGATAGGCGCGTCTGTGTCTTTTTTATCCGCGTCTGTGTTACAGAAGCGCGTCTGTGTCGTATTCACCCGCGTCTGCGTACAGAAAGTGTGTCTATGGTTTTTAACCGCGTCTGTGTCTCATAGAATCGCGTTTCTGTTTCGGAGTCGCATCTGCGTAGGAGGTAATCGTGTCTGTGTATTGCTTGTTTCAAAATTTTGAAAATTTTATTGATTCGGTTTTCGGATTTTGCATTTAGGGTTTCAGATCTGGTTTACTTTTGGACTAACATTTTCAGATCTAGCTAACAAAATTGGTGCAGCTTGTCTTGAAAGCAAAATTGTTTGATTGAAGGCCCCTATTTTCACAAAGTCTTTTGGGTTTTAAAAATTTACCTAACTTGTGTGCTTGCAGGGAGGGGTGATCATTTGAAAACAACCCAAACTACTAACAAATCTTTGGTGCAGGTCCTTGGCAAGGTTTTTTTTTGGATTTTTATTGTGTGCCTTGTTTTCATAGACTAGCAAACACTTCCATTGGTGCACTAAAATTGAATCATTGTCTTTTGTGTCTTGAGCAATAGGCTCTTTTTGTTTAATCTTTAGAGGGCCTGTCTTCCCGTGTGGTCACTAGGACTACTAGTGAGAAGAGAACGACCCAAGTGGTAGTGAGGAAAACCCACCTCATTCTAACCACTATAATCAAATGTATTCATGGTGAAAACTATGAATAACATGTGCTGATTAGTTCATACCGACACTATGTCTCCCCATAAACCCGTTTGATCAAATTTATTTGATCAGTTGTAGGGCGTAACCCCTACCGGCTGGGAGCCTTCTATATTTACAGAGCTGAAAGTGCCGCATGTATGGCCAAACGAGCGGATGCCCTTACTAGCACCATTTTGTTTTAGAGGCCCAAATGCTTCTAGTTGTTGGGGCAGGAGGTCGGACCTCTGGTAGCGGCCCACACACATACGGTTCTTAGTAGAGATACAAAATTCGCCATGGGGAGTTTTCATGGGGACTAATGCTTGGCTGACCCGAGAAGTGAGTGCCGAGGGTGGAGCCAGTGAGGTCAAGCATCTAAGTATCCGCTCTGAATAGTGTAGCCTCGGGGGTAAAACCCCAAGTGGGTTCAACAACTATTGTCTTGGCCAGCCATAAGAATTGTGCTTGACTTATGTTAAACATTTAGAACATTCAAGACCAAACAGCCAAACATTGTGTCTTTTGTGTCTTCAAGTGTATGCAAAACATTTTTTTACATCAAACAACACACTTTTCTTGGAGTCATTTTGGAGTCTAAACACTAGCAAACATTGAGTCCTCATCAACATTGTGTCCTCTTGTCACAAAAATCAGTCAAACAGTCAGATTGGGTCACAACAAAACAACTTCACAGATTGGAAAAATTGCACAAAACTTACAGAAATGCGTCTGTGTCTATTTTAACCGCGTCTGTGTTGTCTAAGTGCATCTATGAAGGGCAAAATAGCGTCTGTGTTTATAACAATGTCTGTGTGGAATATAAACACGTCTGTGTCAGGAAAATGCGTCTGTGAAGTATACAGTCGCGTCTGTGTCCAAAATTGAAAAAACTATTACAGTCCAGCAAACATAAACAAGAAAATCTCAGAAGCGCGTTTGTGTTAAACAGAGTAGCGTCTGTGTCAGGAAACCGCGTCTGTGAAGTCTACAGTCGCGTCTGTGTCCAGAATTGAAAAACTGTTACAGTCCAGCAAGCAAACACAGTCAATTTTGGAAATCTTGAGCTTCCTAGGTCATCTCTCTAAGGTTTTCATTTAGCATTCAACCTGTCCTTGGGTCTCACAAAGTCCGTCATTGCTTTACACCTTACATTACATTCACATTTTTCTAAACTTGAGTCAAAAGGTCACTTGCTTGTCCTCATCATACTTTGTCAACACACTACATACAACAACACTTTGCTAAGTGGTCCCTCATCAAGGTTTCTTACCTTTGGGTCTCATTTGGTCTTACTTAGGGTCAAGGTCAGCTTACCTCATCAAGAGAAACTATCCTCTCTTTGGAAGTCACACCTACTCTACTACATACATACTTGGTCTTACACTTTGGACATTGCAAGTACACTTCAGATTCATTTACATTCCATCCAACTCTTGGTCTTCCATACTTTTTCCATTTTTCATCTAGTCTCTCACATCTTGGTCAATACCTAGTTCATGGTTGAAACCCATCTTCAAAAATCTAGGAGAGAAACTAAAGAAGCTCAAGAGTCCGCAAACATGAGTTCTTATGAGTATGACAATGATTTATTTTTCAATACTGATCACACTACATTGTCGGACATGGATGTCTATAGAAACAATCCAAATGTTGAGAACATGGACACTACAAACAACAATGCTACACACAATGACAATATGGACAATTTTTCAATACATTCAGCAGATGTGGAAGAATCCATTATGAATCCCCATTTTAATCTATTGGTTGAGGAAATAATGAGGAGAGATAGACAATACTTCTTACACATGATGGCACAAAGTGGAGCCAAGATACCTCATGATTTTGACATGTCTCAAATAATGGAACATAGACCTTTGCAACAACCTCACTCCAACATGCATCAAAGGAGACCTAATAGTGGAGGAAATAGAGGACCACACATGGTACCTGAATCACCATCAGCTTTGCTTCAAAAACCAAAGGTCCCACATACACATGGTCAAACATATGATACTCACCTTCGTAGACCATTATGGAAGTCTTATGGAGAAAAATATGCTCAATCACATACCAATGCTAAGGATCAACCACCAAAGCAATGGGATATTCCAAGGCATGCTCAAAATTTGGACACAAGGAAACCTCATGTCAAATTTGGGGGCAATACAATAGAACATGACATGCCTGTAGAATATGGTATACATGCGCAAAATCGATATGGTGTTCCTCAACATGAAACTATACCAAGTGGTCCATATACGCATCATCACTATAGACCTCCTCCATATTAACATGTGTATGATCAATATCATCCATATATGCAACATGTACCTCATCCAATGGGTACTTCAAACATAGGATATGGTCCAAGAAGTCGATCTCCACCTAAGAGCAGTTTGGAGCAACAAATCAGGGACTTACAAAAGAAAATGGAGGACATAAATGCACCGAAGCCAACGTACACAATAAGAGACATATGTCCTTATCCATTTGACAAGAGCATTCCAATGCCTCCATTTCCTACACACTTTGTGACGCCTAAATTTGACAAGTATAGAGGAAAAGGGGATCCTAAGGCACACATAAGACAGTTTTTCACAGCTTGCATTGAAGTAGCTTCAGAAGAGACATATTTGATGAGATTATTCCCGCAAAGCTTAGGCGATCAAGCTATGGAATGGTTCTCCCAACTTCCACCTGGAATTAAGTCATGGGTTGACTTAGCGGAGGCATTTATTCAACATTTCTCCTATAACATAGAGACAGACATATCAGTCACTACTTTGTGCAACACCAAGAAAAAAGAGGGAGAATCTTTTGCATCATTTTTACAAAGATGGAGAAATCTAGCCAGCAGATGCTCTTGCAAAATTCCACAAAAACAAATGGTAGAGATGTTCACACAAAATGTTAACAAAGACATTGGCTATGATCTAAGGAAAGCTTGTTTGTCCACCTTCAAGGACATCATTGAAAAAGGCTTAGCAATAGAAAAGGTCCTAATTGAGCAAGGAGTCATTAAGATATTTAAGGAAAACAAAGATGACTTTAAGGGAAAAGACAAGCCAAGATTTTGGAATAAAAACCAGAACACAATCAATGATGGTGTTGTTGATGCCAACACGGTGCGACCCAAATTCATCTTTTCGGGATCAAGTTCTACAAACAATCAAGTGAATACTCAAACAACTTCCAGGTCACGAAGGAAGTACAGTCCTTTAGGAGAACCACTTGAGTCAGTCTTCAAAAAGCTGGTGGCAAACAAGGTGATCACAATTCTAGATTTTCCTCCATATGAACCAAAGGTTAAACCAAATTGGTGGAATGATGATGAGTATTGTGAATTCCATAAAAGCAAGGGTCATAAGACAGGAAATTGTCATCGACTGAAGAACATCGTACAAGATCTCATTGATAGAGGTGACATTCAGATTGAGGGACATTCGTCTAATCAAGAACATGAGATGTTTAAGGAACCATCCCCAAAGCATGACAAGGGAAAAGCTAAAGTCACAGATGATCAAGCCAACTATACTAGAGCACCTTACAACTATGATTCAACTATCAATCATATCTCGATGGACAATCATATCTATACTATTACCATCAAGAACAAAAACCCTGAGAATCCTCCTCAGCGACCCAAGATTGTCCTAAGAGGTGTTGGATCTTCTTCCGAACCTACCTCTGAATGTTATGTTACAACTCGTCGATGTAAAATTACTTTTCCAGGTACTGCAACTAAAAACATTGCTTCTTCATCTACCAAACCTGAGTATGACCTTGTAGAATAGTTAGGGAAGACACCTGCGCTCATCTCCATCCTTGAGCTCTTACGCATATCCCCCGCTGATAAAGCTATTCTTGACAGAATCTTGAGAGACACCACCGTTCCTACTGATCTGAACGTGGACCAATTTCAAGCCATGGTGGGATACCTTTCCATTCCACATTCCCTTACATTCACAGAAGCTGATGATACCTCTATAAGTCAGCCACATAATGCACCATTACACATTGAATCCTTCATACACAAACATCGAATAAAGCGAGTCCTGATAGATGGAGGAGCTGGTCTAAACATTTGTACATTGAGCACCATTAAACAATTGGGATATTCCGATAAAGCTGTGAATTCAAAGAATCAAATCACCATCAAGGCATATGATGATGAAGAACGCTCATCCAAGGGCACGGTCACCTTACCTCTAAGAATTGGGCCAGTTACAAAGGATGTGGTTTGTCAAGTCCTTGATTTAGATCTCACTTATAATATATTGCTAGGACGTCCTTGGATCCATGAAATAAGGGCAGTCCCATCCACATATCACCAATGCATTAAGTTTCCTCATAATGGAGTTGAGGTAACAGTTAACGGCGATCCTAATCCGTTCATATATTGCAATAACTTGAGATCACATACAGAAACCATCATTCCCAGTAATCGTGAAGCTGTTCCTTCTTCGGCATACATTGAACCTGAGTCATTAAAACCTTCGACATCAAAATAGGGTGAACTTAAAGGCAGATTTTAGGACAAAGGCATGGGAGAATACACTTTAAATCAGACCATGTATTTACGACAAGTCATGAGCTCTCCAAAATAATATGGAAGGCCACATCCTAACAAGCAAACATTCATCATGACGCTCAAATGGGACCCTACTACCTTTCAAAGATGGGGCAAACTAGAAGAGGAAGGTTTATATAAAATGCTCTACAAAGACATTGAAGATGACACACAAGATCAGATCAATATACCCTGTGAGAAATATGGCAAAGGCTTCAAGATTCTACAAAAAGTTGGGTATGATGGAAAAAGCCCTCTTAGGTTACGAAAAGAAGGCGTTATGGAGCCCTTACAACCTGAATTGACTGTAAAAAGGGAACGCTCGAAGGGACTTGGTTTTCTGACTTCCAAGATCCACACTAGAAGGATAGAAGAGGCATCACGAATCAAAATTGCCAAAATTCAACAAGAGGATTGCTATTCCACAGACTCCAACAAATGGGAATGGGGTTCAGACAAATCCTCCAATGACTATGAGCTCACCGAGACGTTCAGAGAGCCAGATGAACCCACATAAGAGGAGGAGTTTTATAAAAAATTCAGAGTTGGTCAAGAAACAACCCATGAGGAGTCTACACAGTCCTTGTCTCAAGGTTCTAGGTTGAAATCACATAGGATGAGAACACCTATTCCGGAATGCACTACTAGTGATGACAATTGGGATTTGTTCGAGATCAAGACTGATGAGGAGAGTGCCATCGATGACCTCAATAATTACCTTGACATACCCGAATATAACCACATCTTCACTCTTAGCCCCGCTAACTTCGAAGACATTAACGACCTTCCCCTTGTTCACCACCAACTCATTGACTGGGATAATGAAGGACCTGCACAGTTGGATACATTCCAAAATGATGAAGCTTTTATTGATTATCTAGGCATATGAGATGATCTTCCCCCTAGAGACCATAAAGCGGGATACACCATAGAACTCAATAGCGTGGCATATTTTGGTGAGGGTGTCGAACCTTCCAGTCGCAAAAATGTGAAAATAAGAACAAATCAAGGGTCTTATGGCGAAAACCACACTATGGCACTATCTGATTCCAAAAAAGTAAAAAGAAAGGACGTATCTGAGGGTGAAAACCTCTCTGAGGCACCCAAGGATGGAAGGCTCGACATTCTCCCAGCATCATATGAGGAAAAATCATCCATGTTGGTAGAGGATACTATCAAAATAAACATTGGTACAGAAGAGGTTCCACACAACATATTCCTAGCTCAATCACTGACAGAGTCTGAAAGGTCAAAATTCATAAGTTTCTTCAAAGAGCGACAAATCAACTTCGCCTGGTCATATGCTGATATGCCTGGACTAGATCCGGATTTGGTAATGCATCATTTGACAGTCAAACCGGGGGCAAAGCCAGTGAAACAGAAATTAAGAAAAATGCATCCACAAGTGGCATTACTAGTCAAAGCAGAGCTGGAGAAATTATTGGATGTTGGATTCATATGCCCAATTGATTATCCTGAATGGATCTCTAACTTGGTACCTGTCAGTAAAGCAGATCGCAGCATCAAAATTTTCACAGATTTCAGAGACATCAACAAAGCTTGTCCAAAGGATGACTTCCCATTACCAAACATTGACTTGATTGTTGATCTCACAACAGGTCATGAAATGCTATCATTAATGGATGGATTCTCTGGCTATAATCAGATAAGAATTGCACCCGAGGATCAACATAAAACAACATTTACTTGTCTGTGGGGAACTTTCTGCTGGAATGTCATGCCTTTCGGGTTAAAGAATGCAAGTGCTACATATCAAAGAGCTATGACTACTATCTTTCATGATCTCATGCATGTAATTGTGGAAGATTATGTTGACGACCTCCTGGTCAAATCAATAGACAGAAATACACATTTGGACATACTTTCAGTTGCCTTTGATCGGTTGGAAAAATACAAAGTAAGATTAAACCCTAAGAAATGTGTCTTTGGAGTAACCTCCGGGAAGCTCCTAGGATTCATTGTATCCAAAAGAGGAATTGAAGCGGATCCAGCAAAAGTCAAAGCTATCTTGGAAATGAAACCACCAAGAAATATCAGTCAACTTCGATCCTTACAAGGCAGACTCCAGTCCATACGAAGATTCATAGCACAACTGGCAGATAAGTGTAATCATTTTCAGCAACTGCTACATAAAAACATCAAATTCAAATGGGATGACAACTGTCAACAGGCTTTCCAGATGCTTAAAGATTATCTTCTAAATCTGCCAGTTCTGATGCCACCAGTTCCAGATCAACCACTGTTACTATACATATTAGCTACTCCAATAGCACTGGGGGCACTCTTAGCACAACAAATTGCTGGGGGCAAGGAAAAAGCAGTATACTATATCAGTCGCACATTGGTGGGATACGAGCTAAACTACACACCAATTAAGTGCGCATGTCTCGCCGTGGTCTTTGCTTCACAGAAATTATGACATTACATGCTCACTCATAAGACTAAGTTGGTTGCAAGGATAGATCCGTTGAAATACCTTCTCAATAAGGCAACGCTTACTGGGCGACTGGCCAAATGGGTAATGATACTGAGTGAATTGGACATCGAGTATGTGGACAGAAAAGCAATAAAAGGACAAGCCATCGCAGATCAATTAGTAGATGCTCCCATGATAGATGATGTTCCTCTAAGTTCAGACTTTCCAGATGAATCCATTTTAACAGTGTCACATGCAAAGCCATGGCAATTGTACTTCGATGGCTCATACACACAGCATGGGGCAGGAGCTAGCATCCTCTTTATAACTCCTCAAGGGGATTCTATACCAAAATCATACCGCTTATCATTTCCTTGCACTAACAATATAGCGGAATATGAGGCATTAACAACAGGATTACGAATTGCAGTTCAATGGAAGATCTACGAACTTCGTGTTTTTGGAGATTCCCAACTTGTTATCCGTCAAGCAACTAGTGATTATCAAATAAAAGATGAAAAGTTAATGCCTTATAAACAAATGGTGGATGATCTGAAATAGCACTTTACAAGGATAGACTTTGAGCAGATACCAAGAGAGCAGAATCGCACCGCAGATGCCATGGCTACAATTGCTTCATTGATTGATTTACCTCCAAACGAGACTCGCTATGAGTTCTTGGTGGATAACCTTTTGGTCCCTTCATATGAGATAATGCCTACTGAGATGATATGTATTGTCGGTCCCGAATCCCAGTTATATGGTTCCATTTTCACATACCTACGAGACAATACTTTACCTCCTGATCTATCAAATAACCAACGTCGCACTTTCATTTGCCAATCCTCTCAATATGTCATTTTAGCTGATATCCTATACCGGCGAGGTATAGATGGCACTCTTCTTAGATGTTTAGAGAGCGATGAAGCTCAGATTGCGTTACGGGAAGTGCATGAAGGGATATGTGGTCCACATGCTAGTGGTCCTACCTTGGCCAAGAAACTCATCAGGACTAGATATTACTGGCCCAATATGGAAAAAGACTCATATCAGTTTGTCAAGAAATGTAAGAAATGTCAAATTCATGGAGACCTCATACATGCGCCAGCACAAGAACTTCAGCCACTTGTGTCTCCTTGGCCCTTTTGTCAGTGGGGATTGGATCTCATAGGCAAGATTCACCCTCCTTCTTCCAATGGTCATAAATTCATTATCACTGCCACAGAGTATTTTACAAAATGGATTGAAGCCATGCCTCTCACACAAGTCACTAGAAAACAGATTGCTACATTCATCCTTAACTATATCATATGCTGATATGGTATTCCTGTTTCCATTATCACTAATAACGGGCGTCCCTTCAAAAATCAGGATGTTCATGAACTCTGTGACCGCTTCCATATTTCGAATCGTTGCTCCACACCGTATTACCCCCAAGGTAATGGCCAAGCTGAGGCGTCTAATAAAATAATCTTTAAAATCCTCAAGAAGACAGTCGACGACGCTGGCCGTAATTGGCATATCCAACTCAATCCTGCACTTTGGGCCTACCGCACAAGTGTCTGCACACCTACTGGAGCTACACCCTATTCACTTGTCTATGGTTCTGAAGCCATCTTTCCTATCGAGGTCGAGTTACCCTCTTTATGGGTCTCTTTGCAAAACATCATTACTGATGAAGATTACAGGGTCTCTCGCTTACAAGAACTGGAACTGCTAGATGAACGGAGACAAACTTCTTTTAATCATCTCAAGGCTTACCAACAACGAATGAGTCGCAACTACAATCACAAGGTCAAGCCTTGCACATTTAAGGTAGGTGACTTGGTTCTTAGAGAAAACCCCAAGAATCAGCAAGACAGAGAGAAGAAGGGCAAGTTTGAACCAAACTGGCTTGGTCCTTACATCATCACAGCAGTATATGGCTCTGGGGCATATCAGCTTTCAACTACAGAAGGTGAACCTTTGGAGGATCCTATCAATAGCATGCACCTTCGCAGGTTCTACACATAGCTCTTTGGAATATCCTAATTCAAAAATACAAAAAAAAATTATAAAATAAAAAAATCGTTACTTGGTGAAAACCTGGCAAACAGGCGTCTTGTGACACAAAAAAATTGAAAAATCAAAAAAAGTAAAGAGAAATAATTTCGTCCAATGGTGAAAACCACTTCGGTGGCACCCTGGGCAAGTACCATGGTGAAAACTGGGTCACCAGCGCCATGCATAGAGATATTGCTCCTCCCTGCTTCAAGATTCACTTTCATCCTTTCACTTTGCACACACTCACAACCTATTCGTACATAACAAACTTACCCATTCCCATCATGGCTTCTCAATTGATCTACCCAAGATTGGTTAGCCATTCATAATAAGCATTCCTTTTCATCCCTTTCCATCCATAATAAATTAGATCCTATCTGTGGCTAAGGCAAATCCTACGTCTAGTAATGGGTGTGGAACTGAGAACATCACATGTTTCGAGGAGTACAGTTTCTTCCAGCTTTCTTCAGTCTATTTGCGCACAATCTGCAATAAAGCAACATTTGCATCGCAGATCCACAATAAAGTTTCATCTTCTCCACAATAAAGTATCAGTTTCATGGATTCAGTCAGTTTCAGACGAGACACAGCAGCAACAATGGGCTTCAACAAATCAAATCTTTCAACAGACTCAGACAACATTATGGTTCAGTGCTATCTATCCTTTCTGTGAAAGTAAATATTGTGACCACAATCAAATACGACCTATACAAGTGACAAGAGACACTAAACTTGAGGACTACAGTGGATGTTGGTGTCGAGTCTTGGTTTTCTTTTGATTTTATCTTTTGGTGACATGTCTTTTAGCTTTTCTGGGATGTCTTTGACTAGAGATTCTATCTCCAGGATGTCTTTGACTAGAAAGGCAAGGATGGGGTATCGTCACCTATTTGTATTTGCTGTCTATGGATTGTCTCTTAGTAATGCTATGACTTGTCCAAGGATATGAGGACACTGTGAGTCTAGTGTGAACTGGGGCATTCCTTGTTTGTGACTATCTTATCTCCATGCAAATAGGTACAATGACTTTCTGGGTTGAACATATGCCTCAATTGTCATAACCTACTTGCCATAATAAAGCTCAATGATGATAACGCATAAGAAGCTCTTTCACTTTCATATCTTCTATCTTCCATCCCCCTTTCTTGATTGACTTCCATCGTCCTTTTCGAGTCCGCGTAGCATGCTATCACATGACTGAGTATAGTGACACACCAAAAACATTTGCATTCCATGTAGCTGCACCTACATTACCACATATAAGCATTTCATACATACATATAGATATCACAACTGCATCACATCCTGCACACAACACCTGTTAGAACAATTTACATTTGCATTATCATATTCATCTACATTACTTACATTTACATTTGCATTGGCATAACATTTGAAAACATAAAAGAACAAAAATATTGCATCATGTACATATTTGCATTCATATCATAAGCATCACATAAGAACATCTCATCACATAGGTACACATGCATATAGCTACCACAAAGATGTATCATCTCATATATATATATATAAAGTGTCATGATACAATGATGTCAAAATCATATGGCTACAATCACCCGCAAGTGTCTACAATACAAAAGAATGGTACAACATTGATACAATGGGAGCCCTCTAAGGCTATGATGAACTCCCTCCCTCGGAGCCGCCTGGCCTCGATGGAATCTGAGCCCCTGAAGGACCCATGACCCCACCACTAGATGCCTGCCTCCTCTAACTCCCTCCCATAGCTGTCGCTGTACGCGACGGTCTATGGAAGCTCCTCTCCTGCTGATCTGTTGGCACTGCACCGTAGTAGAGGTCCCTCCAGTACCCTATCTCCTCTCCGGCCCGCAGGACATATGCATATCCTGCCCCTATGTCCTCCGCCGCCTGTCTCCCTACCCTCAGTGCTGTCTCAGCCTCGGTATAGCACTGGATGGCCTGATCTCTCTCCCGCTTAGTATCTCTGAGCCTCATCCTGAGCCGATCCCTCTCCCTCTCCAGCTTCTGTATCTCATCTGCCTGGCCCTGGCAGATCTCCCTGAGCTCAATCAACTCATCCTCCTCTGGGTCAGCCCCCTCCACCTCTGCCTGTGTCTCTCCCTCAGCGGGTGCTTGCCCCTGTACCTGTACCTGTACCTGTACGGGTACCTGTCTTTGTACATGCCTCTGTGCCTGTACCTGTCTCTGTCCCTGCTCTTGTGCCTGTGCTGGCACCTGTCCCTGTCCCTGTCTCTATACCTGCCTGGGACCCCGTGCTGCTGGTACCTGTAAGGGCAATCCACCGCGACCCCTCACCACCTGAGCTGGTCTCTCCTCCCCACCCTCCCTTTGAGGTGCAACTCGCCTCTCCATAACTACTCCCCTTCGCCATCGTCGGCCTCTACCCCCATCACCTCTACCATCATCATCATCATCCCCACCTCCATCTCCATCCGATAGCTCCCCTGGATCTATCAATCGTGGGAATGGATGCTCTGCCCAATACGCTGTATACTCTGCATCCATCCCGGCATCCTCAATCTCAGGCCACATGTCCCAAGCAAGAGGTATCATCTCCACCAGCTGAGTCACTGCCTGATCATATGATAGTAGCGGCCCAAACTGTGCCTGATCTCTGACAGTGCGGGCATACATGCCTGATCCCCGAGGCATCCTCTGAATCTGGCCAAACTATCGGCCAATCCTATCCACCAGCTGCCTCTCCAGCACATAGGGCATCCGCCCAATCAGGTACCTTCTCCGGAAGGTGTAGGGCAGCTCCACTGCGTCATCCTCCCACTGCTCACAGCCCAGATAAGGTCGCCATATGACCTCATCAATGTCGTCAATCACTCGCCGCCAATGCTCCAACTTGCCAATCCGTGGCTACGAGGTGATCATATCATACAGGTGCACAAAACTGTGTCCATGTCCCTGGCCTCTAAGATGTATCAGCCTCGTCACTGGCAGATGCTCATAAGCCCAAACCTGCAATAGTGTCACCCCGCAGCCCAATCCAACTGATCCATGATACACAAACTGATGTAGCTCATAGTACAAGTGTGCCAGCACACACGATCCCTAGGCATATCTGGTATGCTGTGTCATCAGCATCTCCAGTGCTCCACCCCAGCCCACAGCCAGTCCCCGTGTCGCCCTATCTAGACATAGGAAACCACTGATAACTCCTCCGATCACCGCGGGCAATGCTAAACCTGTGGCTGTCATGGTATCCCAGGCCACGTGTCCTACCCTCATCTCCAATCCAGGGTCCTGAAACACCCGTCTCAATGCCTCTCTGTCACCATCTCGATCGTATGGGATCAGCTCCCCATCGATCGACACCCACAGAATCCTATATACATCCTCAAGGGTGACTGTCATCTCACCCATCGGCAAATGGAATGTGCACGTCTCAGAGTGCCATCTCTCAGCTAGCGCAGTCAACAAACCCATGTTTGCCCGAAACTCAAGCACATACAGCACATGTCTCAAACCCATCTCCTCGATGGCAGCTCTATCCTGAAATGACAACTCAGGTCGCAACCTCTGCGTCGATGAGAATCTCTCCCATGACTCCAACATCGGCAAATACTCCTGCAGTCAAACAACTCAATCATGTCAGTTATAGTGGCATTCACTGTTTATCACAAAATGCTACTCGCTATCTAAATGCATATGGCTATCTACCCTAGTGACACTCACTGTTCATCACAAAGTGTTGCTATTTATCCTAGTGGTACTCACTGTTCATCACAAAGTACTACATGTGTGACACTCCTTGTTCATCACAAAGTGTTACTCACATTTGCACTCCCTGTTCATCACAAAGTGCTGCTCATATTTTAGTACTCCTTGTTCATCACAAAGTACTCTATCTTGGTACTCACTGTTCATCACAAAGTGCCTTGATCTATCCTAGTCTTCCTAGAGGACCTGCTTGAGTGTATCCTCTCAGCAGCTTATCCAATCGACAGCGTATGTTCATCACAGAACTGCTGATTTGACCTAGAAGACCAAACTTGCACTTTTCAAACGCAAACGCGCTTACATGACGCAAACGCTTTTAAGGACTGCACAGACGCGCTTGCCTGACATAGACGTGCCTATGCTCTGCATAGATGCACCTATCTGACACAGACGTGCCTTCTTGGCACAAACGCGCCTGAACAGCACAGACGTGGCCGCATTTAACACAGACGCGGGTCTAGACACAAACGTGCCTGGCGCAAACACAGACGCGCCTGGCGGACACAGACGCGCCTGGCACCAACGCAGACGTGCCTAGACATTTTTTGACACTTTTTGGACCCTAGTCTAAGCGCATTTATTAGCCTATTCGACATGCATTAATGACAAAATTAAATGCGTCAAAGTACAAGGAGGTTTGGTGGTACTTACCGGCTCTCTTGCCTCTGCTGGCCTCTGAAATCGGCGAACGCGGTCGAATCTATGAGTGAAAGCCATCGCTGCTGACTGCTGCTGCTCTATTTTCGCTCTGCAATATGCTCTTGTGGATGCGTGGATGACAATGAGGATGTATTTTCCCTCGTGGCTTATCTTATAGCCTACCCTAGCCCTCGCCTTCATTTTTTGAGTCAGTCTTCATTATCCCATGACTTTGTCACTTTATCCGGTCAGTCCATTCTAGCCTCTCTTTCTTATCGAGAGATTGTCTGCAATCTTTTCAGACATTTTCATCCAATCTCTCGAGGGGGCATATCATTCCCATTCTGGGGCAACTTTGTATCAGTTCATCTTATCTTCTTTGAAACAACGCGACAAGCCGCATTGTCTCAAAGAGGGGCAAAATGTAGACACCTAAAATTGTCATGTCTAATTAAATAAATATTTTATTTATTTAATTAATTCATTTATCCTCTTCTAGCCTTATTTCTCATTTAAATAAATACATTTATTTATTTAAATTATCCTTTTCCTAAATTAAATAAATATCTTATTTATTTAATTGATCCCACTTCTTCTATTAATTAAATAAATCTTTATTTATTTAATTAATTCATTAGCCTTTTCACCACATGACACATGTCACTCATCTCTTAATTCATACACTACCTACCTCTCTCATTATTTTATTATTTCTTCTACCTACCCTCTAATCATAGCCGACCTCCTTTTACACCTCTCAATCTTATCCCTCCATTTCATATTGTGTCTTCTATTTAAGGAGATGCCTTCTTCATTATCAAACCCTAATGAATCATCTTAAGGACTTGACTACACTACGATCCTACTTGCAACCACATTCCGTTCTTTGTTGAGCTCTTGTGCATATAAAATCTGAGAACAAATATATCAAGCAAGATCAACGGAGATAGGAAGAATGGAGATCAAAACCCTATTGGACATGTGATGGTATAATCTTTGTGATTTCATGTGATTTGCATTGTCTTAGGTAATCTTCATATGTTATGGTGGATCTTTGTTGATTGTTAGGCTAGGGTTTTGTGGTTGAATCTATTTAGCCTTTCAATATTGTTATTATTGTTATCCATTTTCACCATATACAGATATCAATGACAATAATGTTGATGCCAACAATATCCCCCTTTGGCATTGATGTCAACACACACAATAACACACATAGGCAAGTCAACAACACACACATGTAACTCTTTATCCCCCTATGACAACAATGGAAAAGGGACTTGACCTGTACACTTCTTCTACTTCTTTGAAAGATGTTTTCTATAGAGTCCACTAGATGAACCATTATTACAATATAAAAAGAAGTGTTAATACTCCTCACAAAAATTTTAGAACTCCCCCTGAGACAAACATGATGTTCATGGATGAAAAGTATTAAAACAATATGCTCCCCCTGAATCACAGACCTCAACAATATGTTTAAGTACTGAAGGATGGTGGAACAATATCCAACTTGTATCTTAGATACTTAAATGTGTCCTTTGGAAGAGGCTTTGTGAAAATGTCAGCAACATGCTCTCTTGTGGGACCAAATTCAACCTTTACCTCCTTCTCTGCAACCTTCTCCCTAAGAAAATAATATTTGATTACAATGTGCTTTGTCCTTGAGTGCATGACAGGGTTCTTGGAAATGTTAATGGCACTTGAGTTGTCACAGAAAATAGCAATAGGATCTGAAAATGATACCTGAATTTACTTTAAGGTTTGTTTCATCCACAAAATCTGTGAGCAACATGTATTATCAACAATATACTCTTCTTCAACAATTGATAGTAAAATTGACTCTTGCTTCTTGCTATGCCATGAAACGGACTTGTCTCCAAGGAAGAAAAACCTCTACCACTAGTGCTCTTCCTATCATCTATGCAACCTGCCCAATCAACATTAGTAAAGGCTTGTAAAGTGAAATCTCCTTTTTTTGAATACCATAAGACATAAGTGAGTGTTCCCTATAGATACTTGAATATCCTCCTTACATCATTGACATGTGATTTCTTAGGAGCTACTTGAAATCTTTCAACCATGCATACAACTTGAACTATACTAGGCCTTGAAGTTGTAAGATACAATAGGCTTCCAATCATAGATCTATAGAAGGTCTGATCCACATTAGGTGACTCATCATCTTTTCTTAATTTGCATCCTCTCACCATGGGATTACTAACCGGTTTGTTGTCCACCATTTGAAACTTTTTCAACATATCCTTTGCATGCTTGGTTTGAGAGATGAATATGCCTTTATTCTACTATAATATTTGCAAACCAAGAAAATATGATAACTCCCAAGCATGGATATTTCAAACTCTGACTGCATGTGATAAAAAAATTCTTTGCATAGAACATCTTCGTTGCCTCCAAAGATGATATCATCTATATATACCACTACTATTATCATGTAGTCTCCAACTACCTTGATGTATAGGTTGCTGCCAACATTTCCCTTTTTGAAACCTTGATGATTGAGGTACTTATCCAACCTAAAATACCATGCTCTAGGTACCTACTTTAGACCATATAATGCTTTCTTCAATCTACAAACAAAGTTCTCAATCTGCTTTCTTCAATCTAGAAACAAAGTTCTTCATGCTGCTAAAAATATTTAGATTTCTCTATGTAGACTTCTTCAAGATTTCCATTGAAGAATGCATATTTTACATCCATTTGATATACTTTGTATCCTTTATATGCTGAGAATGCTAAGAACATCCTTATAGTTTCAAGTCTTGCAACTGGTGAAAATGTTTCTTCAAAATATTTGCCCTCTACTTGAGCATAACCATTGCACACTAGTCTTGCTTTGTTTCTCACTACCTTGCCTTCTTCATTCATCTTATTTCTATAGACCCATTTTGTCCCAATGACATTTTTGTCTGCGGGTCTAGGGACTGATTCCCATGTTTTACTCTTTTCTATTTGCTGCAACTCTTCTTCCATAGCCTTTATCCACTTCTCACTCTTGCTGGCCTCACCATATGTCCTGGGTTCCATCTCAGTCATGAGGCAGAAGTTTACTTGTTCATTATTTCTTGCAAGTCTTCTTCTAGTTTGTACACCCTCATTTTTGTTTCCTATGATCTTCTCTTCAGGGTGATTCTTTTGCACATATCTATTTGGATTCTTGCTAGGTGTTTCTTCTTCTTGTTCATTTTTAGATTGCTCTTCATCTTCACTATGTGATTCTTCAATTTGATTTATTTGCTCTATAGATCTTCATCCACTCTTACATGTACACTCTCAATTATATTCTTTAGTCTTTTGTTGAAACACTTGTATGCCTTGGTGTGAGTAGAGTACCCCAAGAAGATACCTTCATCACTTTTTGAATCAAAACTTCCTAATCCATCTTCATCTTTTTTGATGAAGCACTTGCTACCAAACACCTTGAAATACTCGACTAATGGAATAACTCATAAGGTGTCATTGTGTTGTTCACTCTCAATTGAACTCTATTTAATGTGTTTATAGTAGTATGGACTACTTCTTTCCAGTATACATAAGACAAATCAGCTTCATTCAACATTGTCCTTTCTATTTCCTTGACTGTTCTATTTTTCTTTCCACAACACCATTTTGTTATGGTGTCCTAGGAGCTGAATATTGTCTTCTGATTCCATGCCTTTCACAGTAATTTTCAAACTCATTAGATGTGAACTCACCTCCACGGTCTGATCTTAGACATTTCAACTTGTATCCAATTTCTTTCTCAACCATCTTCCTAAAGATTTTGAATCTTCCATAGGCTTGAGACTTGTCTTGCAAGAAGGTGACCCATGTCATCCTAGAGAAATCATCTATGAGCAGCATGAAGTATCTTTCTCCATTAAGGGTGCTTGTCCTTTTAGGCTCACACAAATCAATATGCACAAGCTATAAAGGCCTTGTAGTTGAGTAATCCTTTGTCTTGAAACTCTCTTTAGTTTGTTTTCTTCTTTGACACTCATCACCAAAAGTGCTTGCTAGTTTGATAATCTGAGGTATGTGCCTAACATACTCTGTCTTTCTCACTTCAACAAGATTATTAAAATTGATGTGACTGAGTCTTTTATGCCACAACCAACTTTCATCAGCTTGTCCCATCATGCAATGGTACTCAAATTATTCTTTCAAGCTATACACATTTCCATATGTCCTTTTGCCTTCAGCAAACAAGCTGCCCATTTCCTTCTTTTCTGATTTGACATCTCTTTGAATCAAATGTAAACTTATATCCTTTGTCACACATTTGACTCAGAATGAGGAGATTGTGTTTCAGACCTTCCACATAATATACATCATGAGCTTTCAGGTTGCCATTAATGTTTAGTGAACCTTTGCCCTTGATTTTGATTGATGAGCTATCTCCAAACCTCACAGAACCACCATTCCAATCTTTAAGCTTTATAAAATTCTTCTTATCACTAGTCATGTGGTTGGAGCAACCACTATCCACTACCAACAAGTTTTTCCTTTTAGCATGCAGAGCAGTTTGAACAATCAAACTTGACTCTGCCTTATCTTTATCTTTCTCTACCCATACTTGTTTTCATTCTTTCTTCTTCTTTATAGTCATATTTTGATATAATTCTGTCTTTGGTTCCAAAGGTGACATTTTCTTCTTTTGCTTAGCTGTTCTAATTTTACAATTCTTTGCTATATGTCCAAGATTTTGACAATGATAACTATAGACACCTAAAATTGTCATGTCTAATTAAATAAATATATTTATTTATTTAATTACTTTAGCCTAATTCTTCTATTAATTAAATAAATCTTTATTTATTTAATTAATTCATTTATCCTCTTCTAGCCTTATTTCTCATTTAAATAAATTCATTTATTTATTTAAATTATCCTTTTCTTAAATTAAATAAATATCTTATTTATTTAAATGATCCCACTTCTTATATTAATTAAATAAATCATTATTTATTTAATTAATTCATTAACCTTTTCTACCTATGACACATGTCATTCATCTCTTAATTCATACACTACCTACCCTCTAATCATAGCCGACCATTTATCTTTCACACCTCTCAATCTTATCCCTCCATTTCTTATAATGTCTTCTATATAAGAGGATACTTCTTTCATTATCAACCCTAATCAATCAATCTACACATTCTATGCATTCTAATCAATCTATGCATCCTAATCGTTTGATTACCTTCACTATGCATTCAACCCCGATGATTACTCGACTACACTACGCTTTTGAACTTTCATATGCGATCCTACTTGCAACCACATTTCCATTCTTTGTTGAGATCTTGTGCACATATAAAATCTGAGAGCAAATATTTCAAGCAAGATCAATGGAGATAGGAAGAATGGAGATCAAAACCCTATTGGACATGTGATGGTATAATCTTTGTGATTTCATTTGATTTGCATTGTCTTAGGTAATCTTCGTATGTTATGGTAGATCTGTGTTGTTGTTAGGCTAGGGTTTTGTGGTTGAATTTATTTAGTCTTTCAATATTGTTGTTTCTATTTTCACCATATACAATAACATTTGACATTTCTATTGAATGATGAACTTAAGGGACTGTCATAGGACTGAAAAAGTATATCTCCTATATTCATAACTTCTATGACCAATACAATTACAATGGTAATAAATAATATTTGCATCTCTAAGAGCATGAAAAGGATTTATACTTTCATAACTAGGAGGGGACCTATGCATAAGTCTACATTATGCAATTCTATGACCATAAGTATTGCATTTATAATAGTATCCATGGAACTGAGGTACATACCAATCATTGTTGAAATTATTTCTCATTGGTCTCCTTAGAGAAACATAACTTGGTCTTCTTGAGTTCTTCCTCATATCCTTGACTCTTGTGAAACCTCCATCATCCATCTTGGCTTTTCCTTTTGGATCAACATAAGTACTCTTTGAAACAACAACATATGTTTTCTTTTCAGTGGGCTTCCTGACTGTGAAAGTTTGTTCATTTCCAGTCTTACTTGAAGAAACAATATGTATCTCTTTATTTGTTGATTCCTTGTAGGTAGAAAATTGACTGACATCAAATCCAACTCCTTCTATATCCTTTGAGTTATTTTTCTTGTTCAACATTTTGTCCAACACATCAGTGCTTCCCTCATTGATAGGGTTCACCTAGTTTGCTTAACACTTCACCTAGCTGGTGTTGCTCAATTCCACCAACTCACCAAGCCTAATTTCTCTCTGGACCTCCAAGTCATTCTTAGTCTCTTCTAGGGATTGACTCTTTACCTTCCCAAGGTGTTTTGGCTAGGAACCCTACCAATTCACAGTGCCTCCCATGTGCTCAATTATGGCTTCTTGGCTTCAAGTTGTCAAATTGACCTTCTATCATTGTGAGATGATGCAGAGGTGTGGAGGTGTATTCTTTTATTTTTTGAATGCATTTAAGGTCCATTTGAGGTTTGCAACCATTAGGTTTCTTACCGATTTCAAAATCTTGCCTAGAAAAGGGCTACAAGGAATTAGCCCAATTAGGCCTCCTAAAACCGGTTTTTTAGGGCTTGAGTGAAAATGGTCCAAAAGACCCCCTATAAATTTTGGTTTTCCTTAAATGGTTCATCTAACCTCAATATATTTTTTTGGTTTTAGCTTCTTATTCCACCGTACAATATGCTAACCCCAAAATGAGGGTTTTGAAGGTTTTTCTAGGCCTCTAGTTGACAATGAATGGTCAAGTTGGGGTTTGAGAATTAAATGACCTTGTCAAGGATTCTACTTGCATTTGAAACTACTTCCCAACTCCATGGAACCCTCCAAAATATTTGATAGTGATTTGGTATTCACCCCTGCACTTTGCACCACATTTTCACCTTATTTCCTCTAGCTGGGTTGCTCCTGGACTCGCCTAGAACAAGGTGACAGTCATATTGAAACTCTTCTCCAGAATCTACCCCTACATATGTACACTATACAGGTGGTTTCCCTTCATTTTCCAACAATCCATGATGGCAGAACATATGGAGTTCATGGGGCAACCATTTTCACATACAAATTATATATACAAGCCAAAATTGGCTGTTTGCAAACTAAAGGAAGAAAAATCTAATGAAAACTATCTACAAAGCTTTAAATTGAACCAAAAACACTTTAACACACTATAAAAACTCAATCCATTTCTGGATCAATGGATTCAATCCATTTTCAATTACAAAATGAGTAAAATCAAGCCAAAATGCTGCGAACTAGTCTGAAAATGAGTAGTTTCAGATTGTTGAACTTACATGACACATTCTCCAACCTTGGTAACCATGAAAGAGAGTGTACTTATATATTTTCCCCTATTTGGATTCATCCTAGGGCATTGGACAATCCCTAACTCCATCGCGAACCAATCCAAGACAAAAGTTGTCATGACAACTTTCAAAAGCTGTCACGACAACTTTTTGTAACTTTGCACTTTTGGGTCTTTCCAACCTATGAGACCTATTCTAAGTCATCACACATGACTTTTAAAACATTCCTAAGACTAATTTAACCCTCCCTAATGCCTATACCAAGTTTTGACATTTTTGACCACCAGGAAGGTCAATTACCTACTCAAATCCACTATTTACACAAGAACCCAAACCCAAGAAGAATGAACTCAACCTAGGCCTACATTGACTCAAAAAACTAACTCTTGGACCCTCCTAGAGTCCTTATTTACTACTGACTTGGCTAGGGTCAGTACAAGCCAAAATTGAAAAAACTAGATAGTCTAAGTCCTAGGTGCTCCTGCACCACTCTCCCAAACAAAAGAAGATCATGTCACCTCCTTGGGAATAAGATTTTGATCAATTCCAAGCTTCTTGAAATCTATCTCAATAATCCATGTAGTTTCAAAATCATCCATGCCCTGCCATTTGATTAGGTGCTCCCAATAGGCTTGATGCCTTGTTTTCTTGCCAATCCTTGAACTCAACACCTTCTCGGCCTTTGGATTTGGTTTGGATGGTAACTGAAGGCTGTTCACATCATCTGATACCTCTGAGTGACTACAATCTGAACCTTGAATTGGTCCCTTGTAGACAACTAGGTCTTCTATATTGAAAACTAGTGACAATCCTATGTCACTAGGTGATCCACCTTGTATGCATTTTCTCCATACTTGGGTAGAATGGCACATGGACCTATCCTTCTCATTTGAAACTTGTTTGGCACTCCTTTCTATATCCTTTCTTTGTTTAGGTGCACCATGACCAGATCTCCTACTTGAAATTGTAGGTTCTTCCTTCTTTCATCAACTTTTTATTTGAGTTTGCTTGTATTCTCCATCAATGCTTGCTTAACTAATTCATGGACCTCCTTCATTAATTGAGAAAAGTCTTCTGCATATCCACTTCTTGTTGTTACACTTCCTAAGTCTCTCAACTCCAAAATGCCTCTTGGGTGCACACCATAGACCACTTCAAAAGGGCTCTTGCCGATAGTCCTATTCATGGTGTCATTATATGCATATTCAGCTTGTGAGATTACTTGATCCCATGTCTAACCATATTCATTAGTAAGGCACCTTAATAAGTTTCCCAAGCTTCTATTCACCACTTTGATCTGCCCATCTATTTGAGGATGGTAGGCTGATCCAAAAGAGAGGTTGGTGCCAAGCTTTTGCCATAGTGTCTTCCAAAAATGACTCATGAACTTTGAGTCCCTATCTGAAACAATGCTCATGGGTAAACCATGTATCCTCACCATTTCTTTCAAGAATAATTGACCTATTTGGAATGCATCATGAGTAGTCTTGCAAGGCACAAAGTGAGCCATTTTGCTAAATTTGTCTACAATGACATAAATTCTGTCATATCCTTGCTTTGTCCTTGGTAAACCTACTACAAAGTCCATACTAATGCATTCCGAAGGTCTATTTGGTATGGGAAGAGGTTGGTATAAACCGACATTTGTAAAAGTACCTTTGGCCTTTTGGCAAACTATGCAAGTCTCCACATATGTCTTCACATCTTGATTCATCCTTGGCCAATAGTAATGCCTTTGAACCAACTCTTGAGTCTTATTGACTCCAAAATATCCACTAAGGCTGCCATTATGCTTCTCTTGTATAATATTTTCTCTCATTGAACCCCTAGGAACACAAAGCTGCCCACCTTTGAACAATAGTCCATTTTGCAAAGTAAAATCAGAATACTCACTATGGAAGTGATTTTGATACTCCTTACAGACCTTGTAGGCATTTGAGAAGTCTTCATCCTCCAGGTACAAGGCTCTAAAACTGTCCACACCTATGCTTCTCAATTGGATTTCTTGGACTGTCAAAAGGCTCCTACTTAATGCATCAACTACCTGGTTTAACTTCCCTTTCTTATGCTTAATGGTGAATGTATAGGCCTGCATATACTCCACCTATTTCATGTGTTTATGACTGAGTTTGTCTTGTGAGTTTAGAAAACTCAATGCTTGGTTGTCCGTATAGACTACAAATTCTTTAGGTAGGAGATAGTGTCTCTACTTCCTCAAAGCCTACACTAAAGCATACAACTCAAGATCATAAGAGGATTATTTCCTCTTGGCATAACTTAGCTTCTCACTATGGAAAGCTACTGGTCTTTCTTCTTGGCTTAGGATAGAACCTATTACAACATTGCTTGCATCACATTCTACTATGAAAAGTTTCTCAAAACTAGGCAACACTAGCACCGGTTGAGTAGCTATCTTCTCCTTCAAGGTTTCAAAACCTTTGTTTGCTTCTTCACCCCACTGAAACTTTGCCTTTATTCCACCTCTAATGGTGTCTAGAATTGGTGCACATATAGTACTGAATTGCCTAATTAACTTCCTGTAGTACTAAGCTAGTCCATGGAAGCTTCTCACCTCTGTTGCTACTTTAGGAGTGGAGCAATTTACAATGGATTCAACCCTGCTGGGATCCATCTTGAGGTTTCCTTGAGACAACACAAACCCAAGGTAAACCAACTCCTACTTAACAAACTCACACTTATCCAAGTTCATGGTTATCTTTTCATCATACAATCTTTGCAATACATCTTGCAAATGATTAATATGATCTGCCCTATCTTTACTGAAAATGAGAATATCATCTAGATATACCACCACAAATTTACCTAAGAAGTCCCTCATCACCTCATTCATGAGTCTCATGAAGGTTCTTGGAGCATTGGATAAGCCAAATGGCATTACAAGCCACTCATAAAGACCCTCAGTAGTCTTAAATGCAGTTTTCCATTCATCACCCTCCTTAATCCTAATTTGGTGATATCCACTTTTAAGGTCAATCTTGGTAAAGTACTTGGATTCCCCTAAACAATCCATTAGGTCTTCTATTCTAGGAATAGGGAACCTATATCTGATGGTGATCCTATTTATGGCTCTAGAATCAGTACACAATCTCCAAGTACCACCTTTCTTCGGTGATTTTCCTAATTATGCCTTGGTCTAGAAGCTCTTGGATTTGCTTGGCAATCTCTACATTTTGTTGGGGAGTCATTTTATAAGCTGCCTTATTAGGCAAGGATGCTCCAGAAATGAAGTCTATTTGATGGCTTATGGTTCTTTTAGGAGGTAAGGTGGCTGGTTATCCATCACTTACTATGCCTTTGAATTTCTTCAACAAATCTTGCACCTCTAATGGCAAATCTGGCTGCTCTTTCTTGTCTTCCTCTTTGGGATTCATTACTAGTGAAAACCCTATACCTTCACCTTCTTCAAGTGTCTTTAAGAACTATTTTTCACTCACCAAAAGAACATTAGGACCTGCTGCCCTCTTTTCACCTTCCTCAAAGATAGACTGAATCTTGAATGTGACTCCATCTTTCTTGAATGAGTATGAATTCTTGGCTCCATCATGGATAGCTTGTGTATCAAATTGCCATGGTCTTCCTAATAAAAGATGGCATGCATCCATGGGTAGGACATCACATAACACCTTGTCCTTATACCTTCCAATGGTAAAATCCACCCATGCTTGCTCATTGACTAGGATATGTTGGCCTCTATTCAACCAAGTGACTCTATAAGGGTTGTTGTGAGGTATCCTTTGCAATTTGAGCTTACTCATTACCTCTTCTGAGACAATATTATCCGTAGACCTTGAATCAATGATCACTTTGCACACTTTGTCCATAATCTTGCATTTAATCCTAAATAACGACCTTCTTTGGCTTGGCTCTTCTCTGATCGGTTCTTTGATCAAAGTTATCCTTATCATCAAGTTGTCACCTACCTCTGACTCTAAGGAATCCTCTGAAGTCTTGTTGCTTGAAGACTCTTCTTGAAGATAGCTCACTCTTCTTTCACTACCATGTGATGATGATCCCTTCTTTGGACACCTATATGTTGGATGACCAAGTTGGTTGCAATGGTAACACTTCATTGTTGCAAAATATGGGGAGCCTCTACCTTGGCCACTATATCTTCCTTTGAAACCACTATTGGATCCCCTTCCTCTATTGAATCCTCCTCTATTAGTGCCACTCTCTTGCTACTCAGTGAGTTTAGACTCTCCATGTGTTCTTTGTTCAGAACTTCTTCCTCCAAAGCCTCCTCTATGGCCTCTATTGTCCTTTCCTCTACCCCTGCCCCTATTATTGCTTGAGTCATGTCTTCTTTTCAGTTTTTCCTCCACCTTAAGGGCAAGTTGATAGGTTTGATGGACTATTTTTGGGCTCATTAAACTAATTTCTTCTTGGATGTTCCACCATAGACCATTTAGGTACCTAGAAACCTTGAGACTCTCTTCTTCCATCACATGAGATCTAAGGCTAATTTTATGAAACTCCTCTATATAGCTACTAACATTAAGGTCTTTTTGTCTTAATTTTTGCCTCTTCCTATGAATTTGCACTTCATAGTCATTAGGAAGATAGACTTCTTTGATTTTGACTAACATCCATTTCTAAGAAGAGATGGGTGCTTTGCCCATTTTCTTCCTTTAATCTTGTACAAATTTACACCATGTGAGAGCAACTCCTCTCATCCTTGACTTGGCTACTTTGACTCTTTGGGTTTCAGTTATGCCTTCACAGTCAAAATGGTTCTCCATGTCTTCTATCCATTCTAGGACTACTTCTGCCTCCATCTTACCATTGAATAATGGAAATCCTTGTAGTGATTTACCACTCAAGGCATTCAATGCCTTCAAGAAAGGTTCTCTCTCTAGGATAGGATTAGGTTCATGTATTTTGTCTATCTCTAACACTTCTTTACCCTTCCCTTCTACTCCTTCTACCTTTACCAAAACTTCATTTGCCTTGGTTTCTACCTTACCAAGCTTACTCTCCAATTCTACCAACTTCTCCTTCAGGAGTCTATTCTCTTCCTCCTGATCATCCACTTTCTTTTCCAACTCTGCATTGGTCACCATGTTGTTATCTCCTATAGATTTCACTAAGGACATCTACTCACCTAGTGCAAATCTTATAGGCTCTGATACCAATTTGATGGGGTTCACCGAGTTTGCTTAACACTTCATTTAGCTGGTGTTGTTCAATTCCACCAACTCACTAGGCCTAGTTTCTCTCTAGACCTCCAAGTCCTTCTCAGTCTATCTAGGGATTGACTCTTTACCTTCCCAAGGTGTTCTTCAAGTGTTTTGGCTAGGAACCCTACCAATTCACAGTGCCTCCCATGTGCTCAATTATGGCTTCTTGGCTTCAAGTTGTCAAATTGACCTCCTTTCATTGTGAGATGATGCAAAGGTGTGGAGGTGTCTCATTTTATGTTTGGAATGCATTTAGGGTCCATTTGAGGTTTGCAACCATTATATTTCTTACCAATTTCAAAATCTTGCCTAGAAAAGGGCTACAAGGAATTAGCCCAATTAAGCCTCCTAAAACCGGTTTTTTAGGGCTTGAGTGAAAACGGTCCAAAAGACCCCCTAGCAAGTTTTTTTTTCCTTCAATGGTTCATCTAACCTCAAGAGTTTTTTGTGTTTTTGGCTTCTTATTCCACGGTACAATATGCTAACCCCAAAATGAGGGTTTTGAAGGGTTTTCTAGGCCTCTAGTCGGCAGTGAATGGTCAAGTTGGGTTTTGAGCATTAAATGACCTTGTCAAGGCTTTTCCTTGCATTGGAAACTATGTTCCAACTCCATGTAACCCTCCAAAATCTTGGATAGTGATTTGGTATTCACCCCTGTACTTTGCACTACATTTTCACCTTATTTCCTCTAGCTGGGTTGCTTTTGGACTCGCCTAGAACAAGGTGTCAGTCATATTGAAACTCTTCTCCAACATCTACCCCTACATATGTACATTGTACAATTTTTTTTCCTTCATATTCCAACAATTCGTGATGGCAGCACATGTGGAGTTCATGGGGCAACCATTTTCACATAAAACTGCTATATACAAGCCAAAACTGGCTGTTTGCAAACTAAAGCAAGGAAACTCTAATGAAAACTATCTACAAAGCTTGAAATTGAACCAAAAACACTGTAACACACTATAAAAACTCAATCCATTTTTGGATCAATGGATTTAATCCATTTTCAATTACAAAATGAGTAAAATCAAGCCAAAATGCTGCCAACTAGTCTAAAAATAAGTAGTTTTAGATTGTTGAACTTACATGACACATTCTCCAACCTTGGTATCCATGCAAGAGAGGGTAATTATATATTTTGACACATGAGGAGTCATCCTAGGGCATTGGAAAATCCCTAACTCCATCTCTAACCAATTCAGGACAAGAGTTGTCATGACAACTTTCAAAAGTTGTCATGATAACTTTCAAAAGTTGTCATGACAACATTTTGCAACTTTGCACTTTTGCATTGTTTGGTATTTCCAACCTTTGAGACCTATTATAAGTCATCACACATGTCTTTTAAAACATTCCTAAGACTAATTTAACCCTCCCTAATTCCTATACCAATTTTTGACATTTTTGACCATCAAGAAGGTCAATTACCTACTCAAATCCACTATTTACACAAAAATGCAAACCCAAGAAGAATGAACTCAACCTAGGCCTACATTGACTCAAAACACTAACTCTTGGACCCTCTTGGAGTCCTTATTTACTACTGATTTGGCTAGGGTCACTACAAGCCAAAATTGAAAAAACTAGATAGTCTAAGTCCTAGGTTCTCCTGCACCACTCATACTTGATGCTCACCTTGAGTTCATCTTTGCACTTTTCAAGTTCCTTTTTGATATTCACAAATTCTTCCTCCATCTTTTGATACACCTCTTTGTTTTCTAAATCTATTTTTGTCACTTCATACATTATTTTAGTTTCTTCCAACTGAGTAGTGTTGGCCATATGATGGAACTGATTATGTGTTTCATTGATGTCAACATTTGCTGTTATGGTTTTTTACCAGCTTTTGGTAGAAGGATTGGATTGGGAAGATTATCAACTGATTTTCATCGGTATGATCTAGTTGATGGAATGAGCTTGTAGGGATGGTTCATATGCTTCTGCAATATGTTTCAGTTAGTTGGTATTGACTTAATGATCAGATGATAGATCATGTTCTAGTAAGCCTTCTTTATAGGTCCGGTAAGGGTTTCATCAGTAGAGCTTTATTGAAGATTTTTGATGTAATGCACAAGTGATGTTGGTGCAGCTTCTAGAAGGGATTCAGGATGCTGATGATGATTGTGTTCATGCTTTGACTAATTGGTGTCATTTATTTGGCATGTGTGGATCTAATTTAGGTCTGGTGCTATCTAGGTTATGGACCGGTTTTCATGTAATGTGTTGGTGGATTCTTCGATGCGCTTCTGGGATGTTTTATTGATTGGATGATATTTGTTTGGTCTTAGGTCGACATGTGTTATGATTTTAGTTTAGGATTGTGTAATGGATCTATTAAATTATCATTTGTGTGGCCAACCTAAGTTAGGTCTCAGGATGGTATAAATCTATGAAAGATCTCATTGTAGATCATATAGGGATGGATGTAATGGCAAGGAGCGAATAATGTAATAATCATTTGTGCAAAGCATTTGGTCAATCATAGGTGATTGAGTTGGGTTTATGTAAGAGGTTTAAGACCTCTGGTATTGAGCTTAATCGGAACTGTAATCTAGCATGTTTGATGCTATCACCATCAGTTCTTCTCTCTAGATTGTAGTCCAAATATCATGAGGTTGTTGACATCTCTGTAATCAGTGAGACTCCATTGTGATGAGCAGTGCACTCTAGGAAGTGTGCCTTCCTGCATGTGTAGGCCTCTATTATAATCATATACATGTTGTAGAAGTATCATCTGACTATGGGTAGGGTATCCTAATGGTATGATGAAATAAAAAGAATACGGTCAACTACTGAGAGGCGGGGAGGGGGGGGTGAATCAGTAGATAGAAAAACTAATAATACTTCACCAAAGTCAAAATCAATATCTCAAAGTAAACTTAAAACTATCAATGTAATATCACTGTCAAGCTAAACCAGTTGACTGTTACAATAGATAACTGTAATCAACTTGTAACTTACAATCATCCAAATGCCTTTATTGATATAAGTAAAACTTCATTTTATATTACTGCCAGTTATCACGACTTATCAAAGTGGATTAAGTAGTTAAGCAAATCAACCATAAAAACATAACCACAAAAACATTCACCACTTGACACAATACTTTTGATGTGGAAACCCAAATGGGAAAAACCTCAGTGAGATGAGACTCACAAGATAACTATCTGAACACTTCTAAAGTTCACCCTATTAGGAGCCAAGCCTGTTAAAGATTTAAAAAAAAGTCCTGTTAAGAACAGATCCTATTAGGGACCACCCGGTTAAGGGATCGACTATAATGCCTTGTTAGAAGAAATACCCTGTGAGGAGTAACCTTTGTAAAGGATTTAGAATCTAAGCTAATGGATCACCTTGTTATAGGATTTAAATAACACCAAGCTTGTTAGAGCTTACCCGGTTAGGGGATTTAACTGCTGTAATTGTTAGAAAACAACAAGAGTTTACTAATCTGTTTGAATAACACTTCACTTGCTTGTTCAGATCCTTTTCATGCTCCTATCTGCCTTTTACTCAAACTACAGATACATCATTTGGTTCAGCAACTACACGCTCAATTCAACTTTTCTAACACTTCAAATAAATAACTCATCGACCTTATAAACAAATCAACTAGGTTGGTAACACAACAAAAACCTAAATCTCATAGAGATTACAAACAAGTCAATTCAAGTATGACTACTGGATTACATAACATTCTCTACACATCATTCAAGAAATCCTCGAATGCTCCTTGGTCACCACTTCATCGAACTTAGTAACTCATCATGTGCTTTGCATTACATGCAATATACTTGCTCATTCCCAACAAAAAGAACTGTTACCTCAACGTGCCAAAATCACTTTGAAACTCTTTTCATATAATATGCATACGTGTCATAATCATTACCACTCATCATCGGATCATAAACCAATATAACCAATTCACTAAACTTAATCGGTTAGGCTTTATTAAAACAACAGGTAGGGTTTACCTATTCAACTCTCCAATACTTAGCAATACCGGTTCACTCCACAAACCTACCTACCAGTTACAGTTTCCTTTCACTAGCTCTTCCTACCGGTTACAAAACAACATTACAACAACAACATTACTGGTTAATTGACATCAATGACAACATAACAAATCATTAATGCAATCTTCATGCAAATGCCAACATTTCCCACCGTGGTTTTCCTCATTGACATTTTCCACATACAAATTATGGTGTTATGTGTTATTGTTGCATGGTATTGATTCTCTAGTTTTCAATTATGCTTTAATGCTTATTCAAGTTATAACGGTATAAGGTTTTAAGTGCTTTAATTCACATAATCTATTAACAACTGATTCACCCACCCCTCCCCTCTCAGTTGTTCTCCGATTATCCTAACAAGTACTTATGGCAGGAAGATTGCTATTTGATTATTCGATATTCTTGTTTACTAAATCATGCTCTTTAATGACAGAGTTCTTGTACTTCTTGAACTCTTTTCTTACTTTGTCAAGTTGTTCAAGAGCACAAACCAATTCTCCTTCAAGGTCAACCACAACATCTGCATCCTCTTCCTCACTATCATCTATATTTTCAGGTTTACCACCACTACATTTCTCATTAAGGATCTATTGAGCCATTAAGACACTAGTTTGTTTCACATCTTCATTGTATTCCTCAAACGACTTACTTTCATCATCAGAGACATCACTATCAATTGAGTGAAGAAATTTCTTCTTTTGAAAGTTTCTTCTTCTTGGTTTATAAAACCTTTTACCCTTATCCTTGACACCTTTCTTCTTCTTATAGGGACACTTGGTAGCAAAATGTCCTATTTTACCACAGTCAGTATTTGAAAGGTAGCTTTCCTCTATACTTGCCTAATCCTTTCTTGAGATTTATAACAAAGTTAGCTTCAACAATATCAGAGTAATTTTCATCTTCATTTGAAGCTTGTTCTTTTCCTTCCTATGTGGTATTCAAGGCACCTTCTTTATGTTGGCATTTTTGTTGTTTATGTTGTGATTGTCATTGATGGACACACACTTGTATTGAGATCCCCTTTATGTGTATGAGTTTGTGCTCAACCAGTATTTGTTCCAACCGATATGTTGTATTCTAGTCTTTAGACTAGTGGTGATTTTGCAGAATGTGTTTCTCGGTCTGAAGTGGCATGTCGACCCCAAGCGGTTCGTAGATCCCAAGCGGTACGAGGGAGAAAAGTGGCACAACACATTCTTACCAGTCTTCATTTTTGTCAAACCGGCAACCGGTATTTTGTATGAACCGGTAATACTCTATGATGAGTTACCAACCAACATTTTGTGATGAGTTACCAATCCACCAATTGTTTGATGGTGCCAACACATTGACGGTGCTTTTTGTGTCATGTTACTGAGTATGTCTAGATTCATTGAACCTAGGAATTGTAATGTAATCCTATTGGACCAACATGAAATTAGATTCCTTTAAAAGGACATCATGTCTAGGGTTTTAAGTTGTTGCTGAAAGGGTTAATGTGGTGCTAAGGTTTTAAGGTGGAGATTTAGAATGATCTTATCTGAGAAGATCAAGTTGTAACTGTGAGAGAGATAGAGTAGACTGAAGTAATGCTGAAATGCATTAGCTATGAGCAATATTGGATCTAACCAAGCAGTTTGTGGTATCAGATAGATCAAACACTTGTTGATTACTCACATCTTTGACAAGTCTGTAGCCCTTAACCGGGTAGGCCTCAAAGCCTTTGTAAAATCCTCTAACAAGGTGGTTCACACATGTGAATCTAAAATCCTCTAACAAGGTAGTCTTTAATCGGACTTATCTCCTAACAGAGATCGAGATTCCTAATAGGATCTGTTCTGGTGAAGAACATTGTAAGACCTTAACCGGTCTGGTTTCTATTCTATAGATAGTGACTTGTGAATTCCATCTCACCGTGGTTTTTCCTAGTTGGGTTTCCACATCAAATATCTTGTGTTATGGTTGTATTGGTTTTATGGGTGAATGGTTTATTCGCATTTTGGTTTGCATGTGTGGTAACTAGTTTGACTGTTAGACTACTTTACTGGTTTATCTTTAGACTGTGTAAGTGTTTTAGTGCAGAGATTTTTGGCATACTAATTCACCCCCCCTTCTTAGTATTCATCAATTGGTATCAGAGCCTACCTTTCTATAAGTTTAACCACTTGGGAAGAGATATGGGGGAATACACCATGAGGGAACTTACTCAATGGCTACCTAAGTCTGAGCAAGCCTATGATGATCTTATGGTCAAATACAAGGCATCTCAAGCAAAAAGGAGAGAACATGCAGAAAAGCTGATGGAACTATCTGAAAGCAGTTCTGAAGATGAAGCTAACATGAAAGCCATGATTGCTGAAGTAAATAAACTGAATGATTCAAACTCCAATCTAAGAAAGGAGTTGGAAGGACTGACTATTAGGTTTAGTCAAGAGCTTGAAAACCAGAGAAAAGATGAAGGTCGGATAAAGGATAGAGATCATGAAATCTCCAAGTTGAAACAAGAGATTAGTGCACTGACTACTCGCCTTCATGAGAGCAGAATAGAAAAGGAAGACATGCAAGGAGAATTGAACATTTCCATCTTTGAAAATGCAAGTCTAATGGAGACAAACACTGCTATTTCCAAAGAACTCTTTGAGTCAAAGGAAATACTTGCTAAGTTTGGCAAAAGTATTGTCAAGCTAGAGCAAAAGCTTGAGTCATCTAGACTGGCAAAGAATATCAATGGTCTTGGTTTCTCTAGGCATGAGGAAGGAGAATCCTCAGGAACAAATGGTGAAGCATAAAAGAAGCAACCGACACTCAAAGGAAAAGGTAAGAAAAAATTCAAACCTGTTTGCTTTAACTGTCTTAAAGAAGGACACACTGCCAATGTATGTAGGAGCAAAGCCTACAATAATTTTCCTTATTTTACCAACAATGTACCTAGATCCAATAAGTTCAATGGTCATTGTTATGCATGCAACAAGTTTGGGCATAGAGCATTTGAATGCAGGTCCGTGATGGATAACATTGGAGGATATCCTTAGAGGACCCAAGGAACTGGTTCTGAACATTTTGTGAACCAGAACCACAACCGGTTTAATGTCTTCAATCATCAGTCAAGAAGTAGTGGCCATCAAGCGGCAACTGGAGGGAGAGAAAGTTGTATGATCTGTCATGATTATGGTCACACTGCTGCAACATGCAAAAGGAAGAATGGAAACATGTACAATGGACCTTGGAGAGCACCTAGACTTGTTTGCTATCACTGCAACAAACCGGGTCACATTACAAGATTCTGCAGAAGCAGAAAAAGTATATCTGATGATAAACCAGTCACTCAAGAAGGAGAAATTGATGTTGAAAAAGTTCAAGGGGACATGAAGAAAACATGGAGGAAGAAACCAACAATGTCGGAAGAGGAACCAGTTTCTGCACCTAGTGTGGAAATATTGGAACCGGTAAACTAAGCCTTAAAGGCTTAGGGGGAGCAAACAGTGAAATGCTTTCGAACCCCCGGTTGACACCAATAAAAGACCTTAACCAGTATGCGATACCTGTTGCTTGGTAGAAGACCAGAAACAGTAAAAAGGCAAATTAGGGTTTACGCCCTAATAGAGGAGCATTAATGACAGTAGGTGAGAGACATGTATAAATGCATTTTTCAAATCATTTATCACTATCTATTTTTTAGCGAAGAAAAGGCGATTTGAGCTTAGATTTCAAGAAATTGAATAACCTTGAAAGAGATTCAAATCCAGTTTGCAAGCGGTAGTGGAGAACACAAAGCAGTGATTTGGCATCCGATGGAGAGTGGAGTGAAGCAGAAACAGGAAGCCCTAAATTCGCATTTGAAAGGTATTTTTCGTGTTCTTGAAATACTCTACAATGCCTTCCGCATCTCATACCAGTTCGAGTACATCAATTGAGTCAGAAAGTTTTATTCAGAGGAAGTCTAAATATAATGCTTTGTCACAAGTTCCAGTTGGAGTCATAGTTGAAGAAGGAATTTCTAATTATATTGATTGCAAAATAGAAGACCTAGGGTATTTAGCCATTCACACTCAGTTAGGTCTATTTTGCGGCAAGGACAAAAATATCAAACCAAAATTTAGTATCTTAGAGAAGAAGAAATTCCATAACGCAGTATATTTTATGGAAGATATCATGGAGGATCACATCATAATTATTTTGAGCAGAGTCCACGGTGACAAGATGTACCTGGAGAGGACACATGACATTATGCCTCAGGAAATTCATGCAGTCACCAGCTTTTATAACATAGGAGAAGTGCTAGCCCTGAGAAAAGTGAGCAAAACTGAAATAGCCAAGTTCACCGGTTCAACCAGTCATTCACGGGGTATGACAGTCAATCCTATCAAGGATGATCTGGTGAAATACGCCTGCATGGTGATAGGATACATAACGTTTTCAGCCAGTAGGATTAATTCTATATCTACTGTAGTGGTAAATGCTGCTTATCGGATGATAAAAGAGGATGCATCTTTCGACTTATGCGCCGGCATGCAGAGGCAACTCCTGTTGAATCTTAAGGAAATCCAATAGGATAATTCACTGAGGTTTAAGTTTGGACAACTACTAGTAGGGTTGTTCTTTTATTTCCAAGGCTACTTTACTGGTGTAGGAGATGTCCAGTGGTCCCCTGACCAACCGGTAACCAAGCAGATAAAGGAAAGCGTACAAGCCATTGGAACTGGCTACCCTGAAGTACTGAACAAATATTTTGATGAGTTCAGAAGAAAGATGAGTCAAAGGGTAAGAATCTCAGGTGACATAGTGAAGAAATACAAAGATGACATCTGTTTCACTATTCAGGTGGACAAATGTTTAATGGAGGCTGTTGAGCCTAGAATGGAGGAAGTAGAACCAATGGGCTATGAAGTTATGTTTGACATGCTGGAAGGGTATGCCTCAACCCTTATTGCCTCGCCTCTTGATCCAAAGGCTAAGAGGACCAGAACCTACTTGGAGAGGATTGCACCAGTTGAAGAACCATCAGTGACGAAAGGAAAATAATCGGCAACTAAGAAGGCCAAGGCAGTGCCTGCAGCATTGGCACTAGCTACCACTGCAACTCCAAGAGTGACCAAGAAGTCACTGGAAAAGAAGAAACTAGAGGTAACACCGGAAAAAGTCTTTGAAAGAAAAAGGAAGACGAAGACAAATGAGCCTGACTCTGAAGAGACCGAGCCAGATGAAAAGCCAAAGAAGGCCAGACAGACAAAGAAGAATGAACTGACAATGTCTGCACTAGTAAATATTGATATCTCCTCATACAAACCTTTGACACATTGTCAAAGAATAGTAAAAAATATTAGGAGAAAATTACTTCATGATTTAGTAGATTATTATGATGATTTTAATAGTGAGGAGAAAGATGAAGTACTACAGGAAATCATTCTTTATTTGTGTAAAAATGACTGGTCACCATCACAGATTAAATCTCAGACACCAGATTCATTATTTAAAGCATTAGATAATAAATGGCACATTGCCATTGAAAAGGAATAGGAGATTAGGGAGAATTTCTTTGCACAGTACTTCCTTGAACTCTCAAATTCAGAATTATTTGATGCCCTGGATCAAAATAAAGGCCTCTTCTTCACAATGAGAAGAAGACTCTGGTTGTTGGAGGTGAGAATTGATGATGTTGAAAAAGATACTTATCAGAATATGGCTCATGCTATCAACTCTCACAAAGCACGAATGGCCAACCTCCAAACAGAAAAGGAACTGGTTATTTCCAAACCAGATGAGGTCTTTGATGAGGAAGGAAACCTGGTGGAAGAACCAATTGACACTATCAATGTCGATGCCCTAGATGTAGAAGATGTCACTTAGGACATACCTTTTGAGGGAACTAAACAGGGGCAACAAGACAATCAGGGTGGTGAACAAGCTGAGGACACAGAGCAAGCGGCAAAGGAACAGGAAGAGAAGAAGAAGAGGGATGAAGATGAGAAAAAGAAGAAAGAGGAAGAGAAGAGAAAAGAGGAAGAGGAGAAATGAAAAGATGAAGAAAAGAAGAAGCAAGAAGATGATAGGAAAAAGAAAGAAGAAGAGGATAAGGAAGAAAAGAGAAAGAAGGAAGAAGAAGAAAAGAAGAAGAAGGAAGAAGAAGAGAAGAAGAAGGAAGAGGAAGAGAAGAAGAAGAAGGAAGCAGAAGAGAAGAAGAAGAAGGAAGAAGAAGAGAAGAAGAAGGAAGAGGAAGAGAAGAAGAAGAAGGAAGCGGAAGAGAAGAAGAAGAAGGAAGAGGAAGAACAAAAGAAGAAGGAAGAGGAAGCACAAAAGAAGAAGGAAGAGGAAGCAAAGAAGAAGGCAGAAGCAGAGTAGAAGCAGAAAGAAGAGGAAGACAAGAAAAAGATGGAAGAGGAAGACAAGAAAAAGAGAGAAGAGAAAGAGAAAGAAGAGAAGGAGAGGAAAAAGAAGGAAGAAGCAGACAAGACAACTGAAGCAATGAAGAGCACACAGATGGAGACTCCTAAGGCAACTAGAAGCCAAGCTGAACCGGTTGCTATCTTGAGTCCTATTGATCTCCAATCTGCAAGTGAGTCTGAGCTTATGCAAAGCATCAAGGTTGCCCAAGAGCGCCTTGAAGTCATTCGCAGGAAAAGGGAACAAAATATTATTCAGGAGGCTGTAGACACACTTACCGGTTTAATCCCCAGTACTAATCTTCCTGACACTGAATCATCACTAGCATAGCTCAAACTTCTATATACTATAGTGGATGATCAGGTCCAGAGTCTTGAAGAAGCAGCAGAGGCCAATGTAAAGAAAGAGCACCAAAAGGCTCTTAATGTTGCTCTAGTGAAAAAGATGAATGAGCTTAGGACTGAACTGCTGAAAGATCAAAAGGACATAAGGAATGCCTTGGATGAGGGAAACTTGCTACTCAGAAAAATTTGTCAACCTCATCTGTTCTGTGATGATGTGCTAGCCAAGAAGCAAAAGCTTCAAATGGACTTACAATCCTACTTGGGCACATTTAAGACACCTTATGATTCCTTTGCAGCATATAGGCATACCATTCACCGGTTCCAGATCCAGTCAGCCAAGATGGAGCAAGAGATCAGCACACGGTCTAGGGATTTGTAGGAGCTTCAACTGGTATTACTTCCATGACTGCAAATTCTTCAGAAGTGTTATTTGAACCTGGATGCCCTGACAATCACATAGGAACTGACC